>NC_138295.1:81272500-81467500 GCF_965601325.2 Salmo salar
TATGGGGAGAGGGTGCTAGCCACATCAGGACTAAGTTATGGGGAGAGGGTGCTAGAGCATCAGGACTAAGTTATGGGGAGAGGGTTCTAGAGCATCAGGACTAAGTTATGGGGAGAGGGTGCTAGAGCATCAGGACTAAGTTATGGGGAGAGGGTGCTAGCCACATCAGGACTAAGTTATGGGGAGAGGGTGCTAGCCACATCAGGACTAAGTTATGGGGAGAGGGTGCTAGAGCATCAGGACTAAGTTATGGGGAGAGTGTTCCAGCCACATCAGGACTAAGTTATGGGGAGAGGGTTCCAGCCACATCAGGACTAAGTTATGGGGAGAGGGTGCTAGCCACATCAGGACTAAGTTATGGGGAGAGGGTGCTAGAGCATCAGGACTAAGTTATGGGGAGAGGGTTCTAGCCACATCAGGACTAAGTTATGGGGAGAGGGTTCTAGCCACATCAGGACTAAGTTATGGGGAGAGGGTGCTAGCCACATCAGGACTAAGTTATGGGGAGAGGGTGCTAGAGCATCAGGACTAAGTTATGGGGAGAGGGTGCTAGCCACATCAGGACTAAGTTATGGGGAGAGGGTGCTAGCCACATCAGGACTAAGTTATGGGGAGAGGGTCCTAGCCACATCAGGACTAAGTTATGGGGAGAGGGTCCAAGCCACATCAGGACTAAGTTATGGGGAGAGGGTGCTAGCCACATCAGGACTAAGTTATGGGGAGGGTGCTAGCCACATCAGGACTAAGTTATGGGGAGAGGGTGCTAACCACATCAGGACTAAGTTATGGGGAGAGGGTGCTAGCCACATCAGGACTAAGTTATGGGGAGAGGGTGCTAGCCACATCAGGACTAAGTTATGGGGAGTGGGTGCAATAGCATCAGGACTAAGTTATGGGGAGAGGGTGCTAGCCACATCAGGACTAAGTTATGGGGAGAGGGTGCTAGCCACATCAGAACTAAGTTATGGGGAGAGGGTGCTAGCCACATCAGGACTAAGTTATGGGGAGAGGGTGCTAGAGCATCAGGACTAAGTTATGGGGAGAGGGTGCTAGAGCATCAGGACTAAGTTATGGGGAGAGGGTTCCAGCCACATCAGGACTAAGTTATGGGGAGAGGGTGCTAGAGCATCAGGACTAAGTTATGGGGAGAGGGTGCTAGCCACATCAGGACTAAGTTATGGGGAGAGGGTGCTAGCCACATCAGGACTAAGTTATGGGGAGAGGGTGCTAGCCACATCAGGACTAAGTTATGGGGAGAGGGTGCAAGAGCATCAGGACTAAATTATGGGGAGAGGGTGCAAGCCACATCAGGACTAAGTTATGGGGAGAGGGTGCTAGAGCATCAGGACTAAGTTATGGGGAGAGGGTTCTAGAGCATCAGGACTAAGTTATGGGGAGAGGGTGCTAGAGCATCAGGACTAAGTTATGGGGAGAGGGTTCTAGCCACATCAGGACTAAGTTATGGGGAGAGGGTTCTAGCCACATCAGGACTAAGTTATGGGGAGAGGGTGCTAGCCACATCAGGACTAAGTTATGGGGAGAGGGTGCTAGAGCATCAGGACTAAGTTATGGGGAGAGGGTGCTAGCCACATCAGGACTAAGTTATGGGGAGAGGGTGCTAGCCACATCAGGACTAAGTTATGGGGAGAGGGTTCTAGAGCATCATAACCTACAGCTAGGTTTAAATGGTTATTGATATTCTACACAAAATAACATGTAAAGTGCCATTATTGTCACCATAAATGGCTGCATTACTTTATAAAAACATGCATGGCATCATAAAGTCACAGATGTTACATTGACAACATTATAACCCAACTCTAAATAACGGATTCATAATCATGGTATGCTTATTCAATGGTTGCCACCAGAGATACCTGTCTGTCTGTCTTCATACAGGAGAGAGGACTTGATTGACTGTCTGTCTGTCTGTCTTCATACAGGAGAGAGGACTTGATTGACTGTCTGTCTGTCTGTCTTCATACAGGAGAGAGGACTTGATTGACTGTCTGTCTGTCTGTCTTCATACAGGAGAGAGGACTTGATTGACTGTCTGTCTGTCTGTCTTCATACAGGAGAGAGGACTTGATTGGCTGTATGTCTGTCTGTCTTCACACAGGAGAGAGGACTTGATTGGCTCTATGTCTGTCTGTCTTCATACAGGAGAGAGGACTTGATTGACTGTCTGTCTGTCTGTCTTCATACAGGAGAGAGGACTTGATTGACTGTCTGTCTGTCTGTCTTCACACAGGAGAGAGGACTTGATTGATTGTCTGTCTGTCTGTCTTCACACAGGAGCGAGGACTTGATTGACTATCTGTCTGTCTTCACACAGGAGAGAGGACTTGATTGACTGTCTGTCTGCCTGTCTTCACACAGGAGAGAGGACTTGATTGTCTGTCGGTCTGTCTGTCTCTGTCTCAGTCTTCAAGTAGCAGGGAGAAGCAATTCAAGTAGCAGGGAGAAGTAATTCAAGTAGCTCCAGAGCTTGCATACACCGACACACGCTCATGCAAGCACACACATACACACACACACGGATGCATGCACACACACACACAGACTTCACCTGTCCATAGGTATGACAGAGGGTTTCTGAGGTTAGGGTGTCCCCTTCCTCTCTTTCCTCCTCCTCTTCATCAGTGCAGGACTCAAATCCATCCATGTAATAATACACCTCTGCAGTCTGAGGGTCCTCTGGGATCTCTCACACACACACACACACACACACCACACACACACACACACACACACACACACACACACACACACACACACACACACACACACTCAAACACACACACACACACACACACACACACACACACACACACACACACACAGTGGGGAACAAACAAAAACAAAATAAGTGACGCAATGTAGAGAGAATACAGAGAGATGGATCATGGATAATACAAGCCGGATTGGTTCAAAACACTGAAGCAAAGATAACGCAAGACTAACACTATGGGGGCCATTTTCTTCACGGAGAACAGTATTGAAATGTAGGGTGTAGATCATTTTCCCTCTCCAGAGCACGTTGGACGACACACATATACTCTCTCTCTCTCTCTCTCTCTCTCTACCTCTCTCTACCTCTCTCTACCTCTCACTCTCACTTTCTTTCTCTGAGATATTTCCAGCAGTTGTGTGCTGGTGTGGGTTGGGGGAGTGTTGGGGAACAGCTGTGGTGGATGTCTGTGCTACTGGGAACATCCATCTCTTGAACACTTCCATTTTCTCACTTAGTGCTCTGCACCTGAGCACCAGCCTGACCAGGGACTCCTCTCCACGGAGTGAAGTAGCGAGGGAGGGGGAAGAGAAAGGGTGCGGAGAAAGAACAAGAGAAAGAGATAGGAAAGGAAGAGAGTGACAGCTGTATGGCGTTGAGTTACTTTTGCAGCAGCTTACTGTCTGCCTGGAGAGGGAAACGGGTAGAGAGAGAGCGAGAGAAGAGAGATAGAGACAGAAAAATAGAAAGACAGAGAGCACTGAGGAGCAAGACAGAGAAAGAAAATGTGTGGAAGAGAGTGGAAATCATTTTCATTTCATTTTCAATAATTGTCTCTTTCCTATCTACCACAGAAGCCTGTAATATACAGTGTTGACTGGTATTGGAAACAAAAGTTCAATTTCAAACCGGGACTATCTCCAATATAAATCTGTACACTTTCCAAAGACTATCCTTAATCCTTCAAGACAAAACCATATCTTCTGAGAAATATGGCCACTAAAAATGGGGGAAGCCGATAAAGAGACAGAGGGAATGAAATGGAGATAAAGAGACAGAGGGAATGATATGGAGATAAAGTGACAGAAGGAATGAAATGGAGATAAAGCAACAGAAGGAATGAAATGGCGATAAAGCGACAGAAGGAATGAAATGGAGATAAAGAGACAGGAATGAAATGGAGATTGTCACGCCCTGACCTGAGAGAGCCTTTTTATGTCTCTATTTAGGTTTGGTCAGGGTGTGATTTGGGTGGGCATTCTATGTCCCTTTTTCTATGTGTTTGCATTTATTTGTTTTGGCCGTGTGTGGTTCTCAATCAGGGACAGCTGTCTATCGTTGTCTCTGATTGGGAGCCATACTTAGGCAGCCTGTTTTTCCGTTGGGGTTTGTGGGTAGTTATTTTCCTGTTTAGTTCTTGATAACCTGACAGAACTGTTGCTAGTCGTTTTTGTTTATTTTGTAAAGTGTTCATTCTTTCTATTAAAAGTCAAGATGAATACATTCTTCGCTGCACCTTGGTCCCATCCTTTCAATGGCTGTTACAGAGATAAAGAGACAGAAGGAATGAAATGGAGATAAAGCGACAGAAGGAATGAAATGGAGATAAAGCGACAGAAGGAATAAAATGGAGATAAAGAGACAGGGATGAAATGGAGATAAAGAGACAGGAATGAAATTGAGATAAAGAGACAGGAATGAAATGGAGATAAAGAGACAGAAATGAAATGGAGATAAAGAGACAGGAATGAAATGGAGATAAAGAGACAGGAATGAAATTGAGATAAAGAGGCAGAGAGGGAATGAAATGGAGAAAAAAAAACAAGCAGTCTCTAAAAATGGACCAAAGTATCACAAAGGAACCAGGTAAATAATGATGTCTCAGTCAAGTCATACAACTACAGTACACTAGTACAACACAACACCCTGATTACATCTCACAAACTATAAGCCTCCTAAAAGCCTTCCCTTTTGTGGCTTTCTTAGAGTGAGTCCAACAGAGCCTGAAGCAGATCAGATCAGTGACCTATGACCAGGCATCCCACAGTCCAACCAGCCGGCAGACTCTCCACGACAGAGAATGACACACAACTGCACACGCAAACACACACACACCCTGTCTGTCTGGTGCTTATAACCTGATGTCGATTTCTGTCAGTGGTTTCTGTCCCATCTCACCTGATTCAGTGCTTCATTGATTTTAATTCATGTTAATACCAGACCAGAATAATCACTTATGCAAACAAGCTCTAACAGTTTTTTGTAATCCAGAATGTTTCATTCATGAGCCCACCACTTCCCCAGGTATCATTCATCTTGGCCTCCTGCACCAGCAGTACCACGGCCAAGGTTACAGAGGGCCAGGTACTCCCATCAGTCAATCTATCCTCCCTCCCTGTCCAACAGACTCTGCAACTCTCTGAGACCGACTGCAAAGAGTTCTGAGACTTTGAAAAAGTGCTTCACTGGGCAAATTGGGACTGTCAGACAGAGAGAGAGAGAGAGAGAGGAGAGAGAGAGAGAGAGAGAGAGAGAGAGAGAGACCTCTGTCATCTGACCTCAAACTCAGATAATATAATCTTCTTTCAGCCCTATATCCTACCACACTGTGTTGAAACCTGTGAGCTTGTTGCATCTGGGGCTGCCTGTGGCTCTCAGTGATACTGTATGTTTATTTATACTAAGGACAG
Organism: Salmo salar; assembly: GCF_965601325.2. Lineage (NCBI taxonomy): Eukaryota > Metazoa > Chordata > Actinopteri > Salmoniformes > Salmonidae > Salmo > Salmo salar. The sequence continues at coordinate 81,277,922 of NC_138295.1, forward strand.
ATGTCATCGGCGTCCATAATTCAATGTTTATTTCCTAATTCATTTTTGTCTAATACTTGCCTTTATTCCCCAGTGAGGCTGCTTGAGGTATGTTTAATGTCAAACCATGTCTACAGTTGAAAGGGGAAAGGGGGCAATGGGCCATTGAGATTTGGTTTAATGTGGTTTAGTAAAAATAACAAAGCATTTTTCTCTTGTCTTTCTTATTTGCATGTGTGCTCCTTGAAGGTGTGGGTGTGAGAGAGATGTGTGTGTGTGTCTGTGTGTGCTCCTTGAAGTTGTGTGTGTGTGTGTGTGTGTGTGTGTGTGTGTGTGTGTGTGTGTGTGTGTGTGTGTGTGTGTGTGTGTGTGTGTGTGTGTGTGTGTGTGTGTGTGTGTGTGTGTGAGTGTGTGTGTGTGCACCTTGAGGGGGTGAGTGGGTGTGTGTAGGTGTGTAGTACTATAACAGTGGTGGCTTGTGACACTATAAATGGGGAGGACGGGCTGGAACAGAATAAATGGAATGAAAGAGAAGATACCATTCCATTCACTCATTACTATGAGCCATCCTCTATGTTACACTCTCTCCTGCACACTGTGTGATGCATGTTCACTCTGCTCCTCAGCCTTTGATGATACTGCCTGGGCTGCTTTACATTATGGCTGGTCTGTCAGAGTAGGAGAGGTTTCATGCCACCAGGGGCTCTCGGTGACTCTGATCCCAGCCGACATGAGGGAATCTGGGGCATTGGAGATCTGAGGGACCCCCTGGATCTCCCACCATGGGGGTCCCACAGTGAAGTGGAAGTGGGGCGAGTGTTAAGCAGGGGGTTGGTCTATGGGTTTGGACATTCATCAAGGAATATTGGATATTGAATAGTCATTTAAATTAATGACGGACTCCAACATGAATTGCAGACATTATTTTCAACTGAAATCACTTGTCCACTTCTAGACTTGAGTTTAAACTTACCCGGGCCTCGTCGACCTTCCCTACAATGGGAGGCGTGACAATGGCGTGATTTTGGAGGTATAGCAATATGAGACTAAACTGACCCCAACCCTGAAGGGCACTACAGCTGCAACAGTATAACCGTTGTTGAAGTCCTATTTTCTTATTCTTACATCCTGGTCTTCACCGATCTCAGAGGATTGGGTGAAGGGCCGGCCCTGATTGGGCGTGTGATTGGGCACAGGTTAAATAACAGTCCCAGAGCACAGCAGACAATAATCTCCTAACCTCCCTAGATCCCACAGTTTATAGACAAGGTGTTTACCTGTTTATTATCGCATGTTTGTATTGGCAGTGCGGACAGATACAGAGATGGTATCCATTGATTCTTGAAGAATATAACTTAGAAATGCATCATGATCTTAGTTTAATTGTCGTACCCCATGAGAACACCAAATATAAGCTTGTTTTACTCCCATGTTTGTAAACAAAGTCAATATAAACAAAACTGTATAGCCTCAAAACATGGTTACAACTATCATTTTGATATCATGGATGATCAGTCCTTGCATCCATATCCCTGTCTATGAATTTGAGTGGTTATTTTTCTCCAGCCCCATCCCTCAGCTTTTTACCGAAACAGTGGCGGGGAGATGTACTGCAGGCCAACCAAGATGTACTGCAGGCTAACCAAGATGTACTGCAGGCTAACCAAGATGTACTGCAGGCTAACCAAGATGTACTGCAGGCCAACCAAGACGTACTGCAGGCCAACCAAGATGTACTGCAGGCCAACCAAGACGTACTGCAGGCCAACCAAGATGTACTGCAGGCCAACCAAGACGTACTGCAGGCCAACCAAGACGTACTGCAGGCCAACCAAGACGTACTGCAGGCTAACCAAGATGTACTGCAGGCCAACCAAGATGTACTGCAGGCCAACCAAGATGTACTGCAGGCTAACCAAGATGTACTGCAGGCCAACCAAGACGTACTGCAGGCTAACCAAGATGTACTGCAGGCCAACCAAGATGTACTGCAGGCCAACCAAGATGTACTGCAGGCCAACCAAGATGTACTGCAGGCTAACCAAAATGTACTGCAGGCCAACCAAGATGTACTGCAGGCCAACCAAGACGTACTGCAGGCCAACCAAGATGTACTGCAGGCCAACCAAGATGTACTGCAGGCCAACCAAGACGTACTGCAGGCCAACCAAGATGTACTGCAGGCTAACCAAGATGTACTGCAGGCCAACCAAGATGTACTGCAGGCCAACCGAGATGTACTGCAGGCCAACCAAGATGTACTGCAGGCCAACCAAGATGTACTGCAGGCCAACCAAGATGTACTGCAGGCTAACCAAGATGTACTGCAGGCCAACCAAGATGTACTGCAGGCCAACCAAGATGTACTGCAGGCCAACCAAGATGTACTGCAGGCCAACCAAGACGTACTGCATGCTAACCAAGATGTACTGCAGGCCAACCAAGATGTACTGCAGGCCAACCAAAATGTACTGCAGGCCAACCAAGATGTACTGCAGGCCAACCAAGATGTACTGCAGGCCAACCAAGATGTACTGCAGGCCAACCAAGATGTACTGCAGGCCAACCAAGACGTACTGCAGGCCAACCAAGACGTACTGCAGGCTAACCAAGATGTACTGCAGGCCAACCAAGATGTACTGCAGGCTAATCAAGATGTACTGCAGGCTAACCAAGATGTACTGCAGGCCAACCAAGATGTACTGCAGGCCAACCAAGATGTACTGCAGGCCAACCAAGATGTACTGCAGGCCAACCAAGACGTACTGCAGGCTAACCAAGATGTACTGCAGACCAACCAAGATGTACTGCAGACCAACCAAGATGTACTGCAGGCTAACCAAGATGTACTGCAGGCCAACCAAGATGTACTGCAGGACAACCAAGATGTACTGCAGACCAACCAAGATGTACTGCAGACCAACCAAGATGTACTGCAGGCTAACCAAGATGTACTGCAGGCCAACCAAGATGTACTGCAGGACAACCAAGGTGTATTGCATAAAAACATGATCTTATAGTAGGTCATCGTTAACAGAAATAAAAGGTACAAGAAGAAAGTATACTCACCACGCCCCACTGGCTCAGACATTCACATCTTGTCCTGCTGCTGCCTTCCCATTGGTTGTGAGCAACCCAGCAACCGGTAGTCCTCAGCTGTGATTGGTGCAGTCTGGTGGACTGCATCTCCTGCACTCTCCTATTGGGTGGAAGTGATGGAGTTTTCAATTCAATTAGTCAATTCAAGTATCTATTTAATTTTTTAACAAGACAAATGTTTTTTTTTTTTTTAGGGGGAGTTTCAATTATGAAGCGAGTGATTGGCTAATGAGACCATAAGGGAATACCAAACGAGGTTCACGGAGAAGGGACACCCTTAGAGTTTAATTTAACTCAGGCCAAAGAACCGGCTACTAATTGCACTTAAACAATTAGTTAATTCAAGTAATTAAAGTAGTAGAGGGTAAAAACGAAACATTTTCCATCCAATTATATGCATTATTTTCTAAGAGAGCTTTTGATTCAACTTTTAGAATTGTGTCTCTCTTACATTCAAGACGTCCAAACTGACTTTCTCTAAATGGCGGCTCCTCAGCTCCTGCATTCGGAAGTGGTTTTCCTGGTATTTTTCCTCAGCAAGTCTCCTGTAGTGTTACACTGTATTATAAACTGTCTGGTTCAAGCCCTGAATGCTGATTGGCTGACAGCCGTGGTATATCAGATTGTATACCACGGGTATGACAAAACATGTATTTTTACTGCTCTAATTACGTTGGTGACCAGTTTATAATAGCAATAAGGTACCTCGGGTTTTGTGGTATATGGCCAATATACCACGGCTAAGGACTGTATCCAGGCACTCCGCGTTGTGTCCCACTTAAGAACAGCCCTTAGCCGTGGTATATTGGCCATATATACCACACCCCCCGTGCCTTATATCTTAATATACAGGTAAATGCCAAAATAATGGAAACACTTGAGATCATGAGGGATACAAAGTATAATGAAAGCAGGTGCTTCCAAACAGGTATGGTTCCTGAGTTAAACATCCTTAGGGTCATGTATAAAAAAATATTTTGTCTACCATGGCTATTCCCCCATAGGATGACAATGCCCCCATCCATAGGACACAAGTGGTCACTAAATGATTTGATGAGCATGAAAACGATGTAAGCCATATGCCATGGCCGTCTCAGTCACCAGATCTCAACCCAATTGATCACATTGAGCCTGAGACAGCGTTTTCCACCACCATCAACAAAACACCAAATGATGGAATTTCTGGTGGAAAAAAATGGTGTCGCATCCCTCCAAGCATTCCAGATACTTGTAGAATCTATGCCAAGGTGCATTGAAGCGGTTCTGGCTCGTGGTGCCCAATGCCCTATTAAGACACTATGTTGGGGTTTCCTTTATCTTGGCAGTTACCTGTAGATGAATGATGCAACACAGTATAAAAGTGAGATGGCAGTGGGTTATGTTGATCATTAAGACTAGGAGGTCATAACACTGTAGTTATCAACCAGAAACAACAGAGTGTGGGAAAGAGAGGGAAAGAGGGAGAGAGAGGAGGAAGGACATAGATAGAGAGAAAGAGAAAATGAGAGAGAAAGAAACAAAACAGGTAGATAGAGACCCACAGAGAGAGAGAGAGAGAGAGAGAGAGAGAGAGAGAGAGAGAGAGACAGAGCGAGAGACAAAAGAGAGAAAGAGAGAGAGAGAGAGACAGAGCGAGAGACAAAAGAGAGAAAGAGAGAGAGAGAGAGACAGAGCGAGAGACAAAAGAGAGAAAGAGAGAGAGAGAGAGAGAGAGAGAGAGAGAGACAGAGCGAGAGACAAAAGAGAGAAAGAGAGAGAGAGAGAGACAGAGCGAGAGACAAAAGAGAGAAAGAGAGAGAGAGAGAGAGACAGAGCGAGAGACAAAAGAGAGAAAGAGAGAGAGAGAGAGACAGAGCGAGAGACAAAAGAGAGAGAGAGAGAGATAAAGTGAGAGGCAGAAGAGGGAGAGAGAGGGAGGGGAGAGAGGAGAGGAGAGGAGGAGAGAGAGAAGGTCATGGCTTGTATAATATATAAAAGTTGGAACTCCATAGAGCACATCAATAGCCCTGTTGCCTGGCCTGTTGTCCTTCCCATCCACCACCCCTCTGTCGCTCTCAGTACCGTTCCCTGTAGACACGTCTCCAACACAGTTCAGCCCAAGGAAACTAGGGCAGGCGAGAATGCATTTACACAAATCTCTCTTCATCTTTAAAGGGAACCCAGCCAAGCATCAGCCCCAGGAGAATCCCAACGGGACCTCACGGGCTCTATACTGGTCATGGACCAAATGACTGTGGTGTGGGCTGTGTGTGTGTGTGTGCACATGTGTGTGCGTGCGTGCGTGCGTGTGTATGTGCGGGTGTCCTACCTAAGCCTCCTGGCCTTGTCGTCGGCAGCCTGCAGCTTCCTCAGCCTCATTCTCTCCCTGGGGGTCATTCTGTCTAGTTCTGACTTCTCCCTCAGTGTCTGAAGGTGCACCTTTCTCTGCCTGTTCAAAGGGCAAAGGTCAAAGGGCAATGGTCAGAGGTTGGGAGGGCTGGAGTGTTGGCGAGTAAGATAGGTCAGAGGTCAGATACTCCTACAAACAATTACCTCTGCACTGTTAAAAACAATTGCTGCCTTAATGGGATTTTGAATTTACCATGGCAAAAAGAGATACTGTGCACAGTAAACACCTCAGTGTGGTGGATTTGATTGAATTCTAGCGTTTACCTTTTGTAGGTCACTTCCTATGTGAATGTAAATACTTCTTTCAACATGTAATGAATGTAACAAGGTCATTTAGAGTGAGATGGGCAGTAATCAGACATAAACAATATACATATGAAAGAGACGATCTAATCAAGAGGAATATTAATTGGAGACCCTGATTCAGATATGTCTACCACTGTCCTCTAACCATAACTTAAACCCTAACCATAAGCCTAAACCTAACCGAAAGCCTAACCCTCAACCTAGCTTCATGTCCACATCCTGGTTCAACCCTAGCCTCATATTACCTCGATTTACCTCGACTAACCTGTACCCCTGCACATTGACTCGGTACCGGTACCGCCTGTATATAGCCTCGTTATTGTTATTTTATTGTGTTACTTTGTTCTTGTTCTTTAGTTAATTTTTTTATTTTTAGCAACACAAAAAAAAATGCATTGTTGCTTGTAAGTAAGCATTTGATTTGATTTTAATCCTAACCCCAGCTTCATGTCCGCATATCAGCTCAACCCTAACCCGGGGTTCTCGAGCGGCGCAACGGTCTAAGGCACTGCATCTCAGTGCTAGAGGCATCACTACAGACCCTGGTTTGATTCCAGGCTGTATAACAACCGGCCTTGATTGGGAGTCCCATAGGGCGGCGCACAATTGGACCAGCGTCATCCGGGTGAGGATTTGGCCAGGGTAGGCCGTCATTGTAAATAAGAATTTGTTCTTAACTGACTTGCCTAGTTAAATAAAGGTTAAATAAAAAAATAAAAACAACCCTAGCTCCATGTCCACATCCTGGTTCAACCCTAACTTTAGACCCAACCCTAAACCTAGCTCCATGTCCACATCCTAGTTCAACCATAACTTTAGACCCAACCCTAAACCTAGCTCCATGTCCACATCCTAGTTCAACCCTAACTTTAGACCCAACCCTAAACCTAGCTCCATGTCCACATCCTGGTTCAACCCTAATCTTAGACCCAACCCTAAACCTAGCTCCATGTCCACATCCTGGTTCAACCCTAATCTTAGACCCAACCCTAAACCTAGCTCCATGTCCACATCCTGGTTCAACCCTAATCTTAGACCCAACCCTAAACCTAGTTCCATGTCCACATCCTGGTTCAACCCTAATCTTAGACCCAACCCTAAACCTAGCTCTATGTCCACATCCTGGTTCAACCCTAATCTTAGACCCAACCCTAAACCTAGCTCTATGTCCACATCCTGGTTAAACCCTAACTTTAGACCCAACCCTAAACCTAGCTTCATGTCCACATCCTGGTTCAACCCTAACCTTGGACCCAACCCTAAACCTAGCATCATGTCCACATCCCAGTTCAACCATAACCCTGGCTTCAACCACAACTCTAACTCTAACTATAAGGTGTGTAGAATTCCATTCGACAAGTCATCAGGTTCAGTATGTACAAAGTGGAATAACACGATCATGTCACTGACCAGTTAATAAGCATAACATCAGATCAGAGAATCATATCATGCATAATCCCAAATTAATCACAATTTCTCACAACCATATCGCATTGTCCACATGCTACCAAGGCACCTTGGCAAGTCATTACAGATGCAGTCTGTCAGGCAACAAATGACATGATCGTGTCAATCCTAAAGAGATGGGTGTGGCTATTGCTAAGACCTAGACCTAATCTGGTCTTTCTCTGCAGCATGTTACACCTGGCTACTCTGACATACAGGAGAGTGTGTGGCCAGCTAAGCTACTGATGACAGGCACCTTCCCTGATTGGTGCCAGTTTGAATCAGTGACGGTCTGGTTTGTTTAAGAGACAGCTGCTACTAACTGTGCTTCCATGTCTGAGTGAGTGAGAAAATGTGAGTGTGAGGAAGTGAGAGAGAGAGGGAGATTGAGAGAGAGAGAGGAGAGAGGACAGAGAGAGTGAGAGAGAGCGAGATAGAGAGAGGAAGTGAGGGAGAAAGAGAGAGGGAGATTGAGAGAGAGAGAGAGAGAGAGAGGACAGACAGAGAGTGAGAGAGAGGGGGGTTATAGAGTGGGACAGAGTATGGCAATATTAGTGTGTGTTTGGGTAAATGCTTAAAAATCCCTCTGTCCCGATGCAGCCACATTGCGCTAAGCTAAGGAGCCAATGTTCATTCCTCATGTCTGAGGATGATACTGGTGTGTAACTGCAGCCACGTAGCTCTAAACTGAGGAGCCAGTGTTCATTCTTCATGTCTGAGGATGATACTGGTGTGTAACTGCAGCCACGTAGCTCTAAACTGAGGAGCCAGTGTTCATTCTTCATGTCTGAGGATGATACTGGTGTGTAACTGCAGCCACGTAGCTCTAAACTGAGGAGCCAGTGTTCATTCTTCATGTCTGAGGATGATACTGGTGTGTAACTGCAGCCACGTAGCTCTAAACTGAGGAGCCAGTGTTCATTCTTCATGTCTGAGGATGATACTGGTGTGTAACTGCAGCCACGTAGCTCTAAACTGAGGAGCCAGTGTTAATTCTTCATGTCTGAGGATGATACTGGTGTGTAACTGCAGCCACGTAGCTCTAAACTGAGGAGCCAGTGTTAATTCTTCATGTCTGAGGATGATACTGGTGTGTAACTGCAGCCACGTAGCTCTAAACTGAGGAGCCAGTGTTCATTCTTCATGTCTGAGGATGATACTGGTGTGTAACTGCAGCCACGTAGCTCTAAACTGAGGAGCCAGTGTTAATTCTTCATGTCTGAGGATGATACTGGTGTGTAACTGCAGCCACGTAGCTCTAAACTGAGGAGCCAGTGTTCATTCTTCATGTCTGAGGATGATACTGGTGTGTAACTGCAGCCACGTAGCTCTAAACTGAGGAGCCAGTGTTCATTCTTCATGTCTGAGGATGATAGTGGTGTGTAACTGCAGCCACGTAGCTCTAAACTGAGGAGCCAGTGTTAATTCTTCATGTCTGAGGATGATACTGGTGTGTAACTGCAGCCACGTAGCTCTAAACTGAGGAGCCAGTGTTCATTCTTCATGTCTGAGGATGATACTGGTGTGTAACTGCAGCCACGTAGCTCTAAACTGAGGAGCCAGTGTTCATTCTTCATGTCTGAGGATGATACTGGTGTGTAACTGCAGCCACGTAGCTCTAAACTGAGGAGCCAGTGTTCATTCTTCATGTCTGAGGATGATAGTGGTTTTAGTTCTCCCTCTTCCTTCTTAATAACCCAAACCACAGACAAACCATACAGAATATAGAGCATGTCCTTACACCGCTTTCAATATCTGTGCTGCGTCTCTTTCTCCCGCCGATGTCTTGTCTCTCAGCGTCAGACTACAGAACTTGTGTTTTAAGATCTGTAGAGAGTGAGTGAGACAGAGAAAAAGAAAGGGAGGGGGAAAGAGAGAGAGAATAAAAGAGAGAGAAAAGAAAGAGCAAGATAAAGGTTAACATTATCAATCTTATTGCTTTATTACTAACAGACTAGTATATCCCTGTCTAACTTCACCATTGTTGATATGTTTACCTCGCTTGCTCTCTCTCTCTCTCTCTTTCCCTCTCTTTTCCTCTCGTTCCCTCTCACTTCCTGTCTTTCCCTCTCACTTCCTGTATTTCCCTCTCACTTCCTGTCTTTCCCTCTCTCTTCCTTTCTTTCCCTCTGTCTTTCTCCCTCTTCCTCTCTTTCTCTTTAGAAACTCTGTGCTTTCGGCATAATAGAGGGTGGTGCCCTATCTCTATGTCCCTCATTCTCTCACTGAAATCTGTCAACAAGAGAAAAGAGGGACATGGAGGGTAAACCATTGGGGGGAGAGGGAGAGGGGGAGGGAGAGGGAGGGAGAATATTCACAGGACAATAGAAGAAACTTGCCATGGACAAATAACACCAGTCACACCACACCCTGAATACAAATAGAGGGAGAGATGGATGAGGAGGACAGGGAGAGATGGAGGAGGGAGAGCAGGAGGGAGAGGAGGAGAGATGGAGGAGGAGAGATGGAGGAGGAGGAGGGGGAGAGATGGAGGTGGAGGTGGAGAGATGGAGTAGGGAGGAGAGATAGAGGAGGAGAGATAGAGGAGGAGAGATGGAGGAGGAGAGATGGAGGAAGCAGAGGGAGAGATGGAGGAGATATGGAGGAGGGAGAGATGGAGGGAGAGATGGAGGAGATATGGAGGAGATATGGAGGAGGGAGAGATGGAGGAGGAGAGATGGAGGAAGCGGAGGGAGAGATGGAGGAGGAGAGATGGAGGAGGGAGAGATGGAGGGAGAGATGGAGGAGATATGGAGGAGGGAGAGATGGAGGAGATATGGAGGAGGGAAAGATGGAGGAGGAGAGATGGAGGAAGCAGAGGGAGAGATGGAGGAGGAGAGATGGAGGAGGGAGAAATGGAGGAGATATGGAGGAGGGAGAGATGGAGGAGGGAGAGATGGACTAGTTGGAGGGAGAGATGGAGGAGGAGAGATGGAGGAGGGAGAGATGGAGGGAGAGATGGAGGAGATATGGAGGAGGGAGAGATGGAGGAGGAGAGATGGAGGAAGCGGAGGGAGAGATGGAGGAGGAGAGATAGAGGAGGGAGAGATGGAGGAGATATGGAGGAGGGAGAGATGGAGGAGGGAGAGATGGACTAGCTGGAGGGAGAGATGGAGAAGATATGGAGGAGGAGGAGATAAAACAAGAGACATCAAAGAACCATTGTGTTTTATGTCAACACAGAACAGCCAGGCAACACCAATTACTTATACATATACTTTACATGTACATTCAGCCATAGGTGCTAGAGAGAAATGCAATACATAAAATGCAGTGCTGACAGAAAGAAAGCTCAACAGAATACATCATGTCCGGTCAGGTTACCATACTGCACAAGGCAGAAACTAAACACAGACCACCAGATGTGTATCCATGTAATGTGTACATTTACATACAGTGCCTTCGAAAAGTATTCAGATCCCTTTACTTTTTCCACATTTTGTTACGTTACAGCCTTATTCGAAAATGGATTTAAAGAAAAACAACTTCAGCAATCTACACACAATACTCCATAATAAAAAAATAAAAATAACAGAAATACATTATTTACATAAGTATTCAGACCCTTTGCTATGAGACTCTAAATTGAGCTCAGGTGCATCCTGTTTCCATTGATCATCCTTGAGATGTTTCTATAACTTGATTGGAGTCCGCATTGGTGAAATTCAATTGATCGGACATGATTTGGAAAGGCATAAACCTGTCTATATAAGGTTCCACAGTTGACAGTGCATGTCAGAGCAAAAACCAAGCCATGAGGTCGAAGGAATTGTCCGTAGAGCTGCAAGACAGGATTGTGTCGAGGCACAGATCTGGGGAAGAGTACCAAAAAAATCTCTGCAGCAGTCGGGGAAGAAGGGCCTTGGTCAGGGAGGTGACCAAGAACCCAATGGTCACTCTGAAAGAGCTCTAGAGTTCCTCTGTGGAGATGGGAGAACCTTCCAGAAGGACAACCATTTCTGCAGCACTCCACCAATCAGGCCTTTATGGTAGAGTGGCCAAACGAAATCCACACCTCAGTAAAAGGCACATGACAGCCGCTTGGAGTTTGACAAAAGGCACCTAAAGACTCTCAGACCATGAGAAACAACATTCTCTGGTCTGATGAAACCAACTCTTTGACCTGAATGCCAAGTATCACGTCTGGAGGAAACCTGGCACCATCCCTACGGTGAAGCATGATGGTGGCAGCATCATGCAGTGGGGATGTTTTTCAGCGGCATGGACTGGGAGACTAGTCAAGATCGAGGCAGAGATGAAATTAGCAAAATACAGAGAGATCCTTGATGAAAACCTGTTCCAGAGACTGGGGAGAAGGTTCACCTCCCAACAGGACAACGACCCTAAGTACACAGCCAAGACAACGCAGGAGTGGCTTCGGGACAAGTCTCTGAATGTCCTTGAGTGGCCCAGCCAGAGCCCGGACTTGAACCCGATCAAACACCTCTGGAGAGACCTGAAAATAGCTATGCAGCAAGGTTCTCCATCCAACCTGACAGAGCTTGAGAGGATCTGCAGAGAAGAATAAGAGAAACTCCCCAAATGCAGGTGTGCCAAGCTTGTAGTGTCATACCCAAGAAGACTCGAGGCTGTAATCGCTGCCAAAGGTGCTTCAACAATGTACTGAGTAAAGGGTCTGAATACTTATGTAAATGTGATTTTTCCGTTTTTTATTTTTTATAAATGAGCAAAAATGTCTAAAAACCTATTTTTGCTTTGTCATTATGGGGTATTGTGTGTAGATTGATGAGGGGGAAAAAATAAATTATGTAATACATTTTAGAATAAGGCTGTAACCTAACAAAATGTGGAAAAAGTCAAGGAGTCTGAATACTTTCCGAAGCCACTGTATATGCTTGTCAGATACAGTACATTATTTGACATCTCACATGAGCTTAGCTGGCTTTACATTTCAGTGAGCTTCATATTCCTGTCTGAGTGTGTGTGTGTGTGTGTGTGTGTGTGTGTGTGTGTGTGTGTGTGTGTGTGTGTGTGTGTGTGTGTGTGTGTGTGTGTGTGTGTGTGTGTGTGTGTGTGTGTGTGTGTGTGTGTCTTTCTAACCTGTCATGGTAGAAAAGGTTATGAACACAGAAAATGTGCTGTGGAAAAAAGTGAACTATGACAGGAAGTCAATTTAGCATTGAGTAAATCCAACCAGCCAGTAGGTTTGATTAGTCTGTGATTCTGGTACCATAGCTCCGCCCATTTGACCTTTGGAGCCACCCCAATCAATCAACCAATCAATCAGCTTTAGGAAGTATTTATATTGCTGTGATATGTGTTATGTTTCCAGGATAGGTCTAACCTGCATACTGTCCTCAATGAATTTTGTCTTCAGAGCTTCTGCAGCCGAGAGCCTGGATGACGGGGTTTTCTCCAGCATCCTAAAAGAGACATAGCACATGGTTCTGGATAAGTTAAGGGTTAGGGTTTGAAGCTAAGTTAAGTGTTAGGGTTTGAAGGAGGGTAAGAGACTCTTTATCCTGTATTATCCTTTTGTACACTTTGAAGCACAATGTGAGAGGTTTGAACTCTGACCTATGTGTTACTGAGTTGACCCTTACATTCTCCAGCTAATGCCTTCTCACCTTTGCATGAGTGTGTTGAGCTCCAGAGAGTAACTGGCTGTCAGTCTGGGGGTTTCTCCCTCCACTATCTTCATCACAACTGACAAGAAGTTGTGTCCTTCAAAGGCGTGTGACAGGCAACACATCTCATACAGGATACAGCCTAGGGCCCTGAACACACACACACACACACACACACACACACACACACACACACACACACACACACACACACAATCAGCCAACACAGTTCAAACTGGTAGTGATATCATCGACCCCTCTGGGTACACCTGCATTGGTTAAGGATATAACCAGGATCCACTGGTCCTGACCTGAAGTCCAGTCGTACGGAACAGTCGGTGCCAGTTGAGGTAACCTTTGAGGTCCCCATCCATCTGAGCAGTGATAAGGTCACCTACTGTATCAAAACTGTCATTCCATTCCATATTCATTACCTGCCCTTGGAAGGGTAGTGCGACCTGACACTCTGATCTACTGTGTAATTGAATCAATAAATCAATGTCGTCTCATATTTCCAATATGACTAATACCCCACATGGACTCTAAACAGATCAGTAAGAAGTGAGAACATTAACACATTGTCATGGTTGTCGTAGGGTTGAGACCAAGACGCAGCGGGAAAATGTACACTCATCTTCTTTTATTAAAGTGAAGAAGGAAAAACACCAAAAACGTATACAAAACACAAAACGAACTTGACAGTCTTGTCAGGCACACACAGCTAAACAAGAACAATCTCCCACAAAATACTAACACAAACACATACCTATTTATAGGACCCTCAATCAGAGGCAACTAGAAAACACCTGCCTCCAATTGAGTCCAACCCCCAATTACCTAAACATAGAAATACAAATGACTAGACTAAACATAGAAATACATTAACATACAACAGTGCCCAAAACCAAACACCCAACTACTAACACAACCAGCCCGAACCACATAAAACAAATACCCCCTGCCACGTCCTGACCAAACTACAATAACAAATAACCCCTTTTACTGGTCAGGATGTGACCGTACCCCCCCCCCCCCTCCCCCCCAAAGGTGCAGACCCCGGATGCACCTCACACAAATAAACAAAAATCGGGCTCGGGCCTAAGACCACCCCCTGACCAGTCCACTCCTCCCAAATACCTCGGCCTGACACATATCACTGTAGACCCTGTACTATATTCTATGAGCTCTAGACTGTAGGACGATTCTATGAGCTCTGGACTGTAGGACGACTCTAGGAGCTGTGGACTGTAGGCAGACCCACTTGGTTCCGGGCTGTAGGCCGTCTCACTCGGTTCCTGACTGTAAGCCATCTCACTCGGTTCCTGACTGTAGGTCATCTCACTCGGTTCCAGACTGTAGGCCGTCTCACTCGGTTCCTGACTGTAAGCCATCTCACTCGGTTCCTGACTGTAGGTCGTCTCACTCGGTTCCTGACTGTAGGTCGTCTCACTCGGTTCCGGACTGTAGGCCGTCTCACTCGGTTCCGGACTATACACTGTTGCCGGATACTCTGGACAGGGTACTGTTGCCGGATACTCTAGACGGGGTACTGTTGCCGGATACTCTGGACGGGGTACTGTTGCCGGATACTCTGGACGGGGCACTGTCGTCGGACACTCTGGACGGGGCACTGTCGTCAGACCCTCTGGACGGGGTACTGTCGTCGGATACTCTGGACGGGGCACTGTCGTCGGATACTCTGGACGGGGCACTGTCGTCGGACACTCTGGACGGGGTACTGTCGTCGGAAACTCTGGACGGGGCACTGTCGTCGGACCCTCTGGACGGGGCACTGTCGTCGGACGCTCTGGATGGGGCACTGTCGTCGGACGCTCTGGACGGGGCACTGTCGTCGGACACTCTGGACGGGGCACTGTCGTCGGACCCTCTGGACGGGGTACTGTCGTCGGACACTCTGGACGGGGCACTGTCGTCGGACACTCTGGACGGGGCACTGTCGTCGGACACTCTGGACGGGGCACTGTCGTCGGACACTCTGGACGGGGTACTGTCGTCGGACACTCTGGACGGGGCACTGTACATTAACATAGAACAGTGCCCAAAACCCGGAATAATAAATCAAACACCCAACTACTAACACTACCAGCCCGAACCACATAAAACAAATACCCCCTGCCACGTCCTGACCAAACTACAATAACAAATAACCCCTTTTACTGGTCAGGACGTGACACACATCTGGTAATGGAACTGTACAGATCTTATATTGAGGTGTAATAAAGCTCCCTTCTCCTGCAGGTTGTTTGGCATCAAAGGAAAGTGGCCATGAATAAACAGATTAGATGGGAGAATAATAATAGCCCGCCAGACATATGTGAATGAATATACTAGCTCCCGTTATTACTCTTGATGGATTAGAGAGATAACCAAACGATGACAGGAAGAAGATGGAAGTTAGAGTGTTAAAAGGTATTATTTGTCAATCATCCACCTCTTTGTCTTTAATATCACTCCCTCTTAATCTCTTGTTTTATTGCATCCTGCCACACAGTACACCAGAACAACAATGCAAGTAATACAAATGGACAGAGTGATTCTACAATGAATATGAATGTATTCAGATACCATAACGGAGGATAATCAAACAATATCATCTACATTTCCCTGGAAGCCTCCATCTTATTTTCCATATCAAATGTTCCATTGTTTTTATATCAAGTAATAATTGTATTATTTGATGTAAAATAAGAAGAAGGGATTGGGAAGAGGAGTGGACATCCATGTATTACAGGGATTTCAAACATCTATCACCAGTCATTGTCTCATTGTGACCTAACAGAGTTGTGACTCTACTTGTTGCTCTAATCCTCGTACTCTTTCTACTGTGGTACAGTAGAGCGGTCGAGGCGTGAGGTGACCACTTCCTCTCTCATTAGTGTGGTCTATGGGAAGAGACGCTGAGCCTTGCGGAGTGAGGAGGAGTGGGAGGCAACAGACTACCCAGAGGGCTGTGTATCAGTGTCTGAGATCACCACCATCTCCTCAATTGGCTTCTTGTTCTCTTCCTCTCTGTCCGTCTCTCTTCCTCTCTGTCGGATAAAATAAGCCAATTTTCCACTCCCACTCTGGGATTAGTGGTAATTTCCTCTTGAAAACAGATGAATAGGGAAAGAAGGGAGGAAGGAAGGCCAGGGGTGGAACGTAGCTGCTGGCAGCTGGGAGGGATAGTGCAGAGTTGCCAGTGCTTTTGTCTCCATTCAGTACTATGTTCTACCGGCTGTACTTATTTTTCTCCAAGAAATCAGATTCTTCTTCATGAATAACTTCTCAAAAAGACTATTATTTGAAACCATGGAGCACTGGTGCTGAAGGAAGTCATGAACAGTTACCACTGTTGCATTCTTTTCAAAGAACTTTGAGTTCAGTAGATGCTTGCACTTCAGACTGCAGTGAAAAATGAGGGATCTATAGTCGGTCTTGGTATTAAAGGTGTTCTTTATGCTCTCCTGCTGATCAGACCAACGCCCGTATCGACTCCATTCATCATTATACATGAATCCTTTTCTACCCCTCTTCTACACTTCATTACTCATCACATATTCCAGTCCATATCCAAAGTGCCTCTTAGCCATGCTCCTTTTGGACTGCTTTGAAGTGAGTAGCAAGTTCTCAGGAAATGCCAGCCAAATCTCACAATGAGAGTCTGCCTTGATACGTGACAGCATTACACAGCATTCTGAACTCAGCACCTGTAGCCTTAGCAGGAAGCAGAGAGACGGAGGAGGAAACTGGATGTCAACAACTCTCTTGAGGTTCGGAGGGGTATGAGAATCAAAAAAGAACTCATCTTCAAAACGCAGAGCTCTAAAGGTGTTTGCTTCATTAAAAGTTTTAAACATGACAAACATTCACATAATAAAACTTGTGGTGGCTGCCGCAACACAAAACAAGCGTTACAAGTGTTAAGAAAGTTACTACACACATAAACAAACAGTGCAGCATCAAGATAAATGTCAATGTCCACTCATCGTTCAACCTATCTAACCTTACCTTTCTTTACATTTGAACTTTAACCTAACTTTGACCTTTCTGTCTTTGAGCCTCAGTGTGCTGCTCCACCTTCCTACCAAATATCAGACTTGGAGTCGTAACCGTGGTGGTTCAGTACTTCAGGGCTCATGTAGTAAGGCGTGCCCGTGAAGGTGGTGGCCAGGTCACATGACCGCATCAGCAGACAGGACACCCCAAAATCACCTGAACAGAGGAAGAGCAACACTTATAATAATAATATATTATATTATATTTGTAGAGTGCAATTTGCATAAGGTAGGAAACAAAACAAAGAACAATAAACAGCAACAATACATTACCTAATAATGCTAAATCTAGACTAAGCAGAGGAATTTATCAAGCATTATGAGGTGATTATTTCCAAATTGGAACCTGTTCCTATTTCCTGTGCCCTCATTGATCCCATCTGAAAGGACCAGGGGGGTGGGTGTGAGCACTATGCAGAAGGACAATAAAAAGGCTGAAAGAAGTGTCCGCCATATTGCTTTCACCTATCCAGTCCTCTTTCGAATGACAAGGATGAGTCATCATAGGAAGAGGAAAGAAAGACAGTTTTCTGTTTGGAATTGAACTATTAGCACATTAAAGTAGACCGTTTTCTGTTTGGAATTGAACCATTAGCACATTAAAGTAGACCGTTTTCTGTTTGGAATTGAACCATTAGCACATGTTCTGTTTGGAATTGAACCATTAGCACATTAAAGTAGACCGTTTTCTGTTTGGAATTGAACCATTAGCACATGTTCTGTTTGGAATTGAACCATTAGCACATTAAAGTAGACCGTTTTCTGTTTGGAATTGAGCCATTAGCACATTAAAGTAGACCGTTTTCTGTTTGGAATTGAACCATTAGCACATGTTCTGTTTGGAATTGAACCATTAGCACATTAAAGTAGACCGTTTTCTGTTTGGAATTGAACCATTAGCACATGTTCTGTTTGGAATTGAACCATTAGCACATTAAAGTAGACCGTTTTCTGTTTGGAATTGAACCATCAGCACATTTTCCGTTTGGAATTGAAACCATTAGCACATTAAAGTGCATGCCCTTATTATGTTCTATTGTCTTAATTTGATTAAGTGAATTACATATTTGATCTAAATCTTGTAAGCAAACAACTGGCAGTGATTTACACAGTGGGCTACAGATGGTGTGCTGTGCATAACTGTGTGCTGTGCATAAACTGTGTGCTGTGTATAAACTGTGTGCTGTGTATAAACTGTGTGTAATTTCAACAGTTTTGTATTCATCCATTACCTTTGTAGATAATTGTATGCCGCAGACATATGGAGAGAGCCTTTGAATTTAACAGGCGTGACACAGCCTCCCTGCACTTTTAAGGACTAGCAAAGATTTCAAACAAACAAAAAAACTCCCATGGGCCCCTGCTGCATTGGAACTCACCGATTTTAACTATGTTCCTTTTCAGGAAGATATTTTTGGCCTTCAGATCTCTGTGGAGGATGCGCCTGGGACAGAGGAGGCAGGACAAACAGATATCAGCAGACAGGCAGACAGGCAGGAGTACAATAAAGAAATAAACCTTGCACAATGCAATCATGATACTTTGAAGTCCAAAATATATCCTTGTTTAGATCCCTGTGGTTCTTAGACCTCCCCCTTATGTACTCTTCATTTTTGACCAATGGAGTCTTGGACTTTAAAAGTATAAATACAGTATGAACATGTTATGCATGTAGTGGAGTCCAAGCAGCAGCTGGATCAGCCAATCGGTGACCTGGGTCTCAGGCAAGCTCTGCCCTGCTTCTCTCACTTCCTCCAGATGACAGTCCAAGTCCCTGTCCTAGAGCATAGAATATTATAGCAACAGACTCAGATATTCATACAGATACCCACATCACAATAAATGCATGCAAGTGTACACAGGTGCATGCACGCACACACCCACCAACACACTATTGTTGATACACATTGTGGAAAACCTTTTGCAAAATACCCATTCCGATACGTCCATGAGTTCATTAAATTCCATTCTGGGGGAAATGTGCATCAACTCTAACTGTAAGAGCTAAGTGCATCAACACTAAGAGAGCTCTGAATCATCGTCTCTATTTTACACTCCAGACAGAACGGTCCTCTGTCAGCTGCCATTGTGACCATTTAACTGTCTGTGAGGATAAGCTGGAATGAGATCTGAGCTGGCTTCATTCTCTCTAATGGGACTTCCAGAGAGAACAGAACAGCACCAGTGAACTTCTTAATGGAACTGTAGGGGTGTGGGACGGGTAATGTCCTCACTGGTTCATTCTGAGAGGCACTGAGTAGGTTATGATGCTCTGCCAGTGTGCTTGTGTGTGTGTGTGTGTGTGTGTGTGTGTGTGTGTGTGTGTGTGTGTGTGTGTGTGTGTGTGTGTGTGTGTGTGTGTGTGTGTGTGTGTGTGTATATGGGGGGTGATGGAACAACATAAGCTGTATCTGTGTCAGGTAGGTCTGTCCTCGGCTAAAAATGCTTTAAGCAAACTGTTTCATTAAATAATTAAGACACAGAAATGACTAGAGGGAGTCCGACTGCAATTGATTTGATTATGCCTCCTGGATCAGACTTGCTGCGCTGTGTTAAAAACAAGTGTGACTAGCACCCGTTGTCTCTCTCCTCGCTGCTGCAGCGACCACCACAGAACATCAACACTGTGTATCGTGCTGTCCGTGTTGCTGCAACATAATTACAGCCATTTCTGACTGAAAAGTTCTGTTACCGAAATTCCTAATTTGTTTAGGAAAAACATTCCCTATTCCCTCAACCCTTGCTCTCTTTACGTGACACATGTATGCATCGCATGCACGTGACTTATAGGGCCTGACCTATAGCATATTATAATCACATCAATAAATTGGTTATAACAAGCTCTGAACACTGTAACGCATGACAGCAAAATGGATGCACAGGATGTGACAAACAAACTTGATACGGGGGAATGTTTACTGGTTGCTCAGGAGGTAAAAGGGGAGTTCAGATGTGTGGAATAAATTTGACAAGTTGTGGAAAATACTGGAGATAAAGAAAAAGAAGGTAAGGAGCATGCGCTTCATGCATATTATGTGTGCCAAACAGGTGCTGTTAGATTACAATAAAACATTTCTTACCATTTGGAACAATGTAAACAACATAAAATAAATTACAAGCATAATTTTAGTTTTAGTTTCCATTTTAGTTTTTTTCTTGTAAAGCCTTTCTATACAGCAAAAACTAAAAACAGTCACATTTATTCGTGAACGCAATTTACGAAATGGGGCAGTTTAGGCCTATTTCTTGCAGTAGCCTATATAAGTGTTGAAATATAGGCCTAAGGCCTCAGTAAGTTACAGTATTTAGACTAAACAGAATGCGCTCTTAGGCCTACAGCTCGATGGTGGTTATACAAGGCTGCTATACTAAGCCATGACTTATTATTATAATGCTGATCATAATAATAGTAATAATAACAAGAAGGAGATCAAGGAAAAAGGAGGGTTATTTTTAATAAATATAATTTTGGGGACAATTTGGAACAGAGTAAACAACATTAAATAAATGATAAATAATGCCAGAGAGGCTGGTCTAATGAAAAAAAGTGTGAAGCCTTTATTACAGCACAGCAAAGATTAAAAACAGAGGAATTTGTGGAATTGTTTATCCGACACGTGGTTGTGTGAGGCTTATTGCTCACAGAATCAGTAGGCTATTAATCAAACAGTCAAACAGACAACAGAAGCAGGATCTGTGTTATTTCTGTAGATATAAATGGAAGATTTACAAAGCCAGGCATATTTAACAGTAAAACTGTTGATTATAGACCTAATTAAGTTGGGGTTTCCTCTCTCCTCACTTTTCTTAGACAATTATGGCTGCTTTCTTGGCTCCTAACTCCACTGCTGTCTCGGCCGCATTGTTCTCAACGCCAATATGCTGGTTAACTTTGCTATTATGCACATAGCAACATGGTCTAGGAAAAAAAAAACGCAAATTCAACAGCACACTGATGTGTTTCAGAACCTGATGTGTTTCAGGACAGTAACCACTATCCAACGTGGGAGAAAGCGCATTTGTTATAAAATAATATCATTTTGATTTGTGTTGCACCTGTGACGTTTGTCATTAAAGGTAGACCAAGGCGCAATTTGAGTTGGGTTCATCATACTTAATTTTCAATGTGAACCAGCAAAAACAATAAACAATACAACGAACGAAAAGCTAGGCGTGCAAACACATGCAACACAAAGACAAGATCCCACAACTGACTGTGGGAAAAAGGGCTGCCTAAGTATGATTCCCAATCAGAGACAACGAATGACAGCTGCCTCTGATTGGAAACCATACTCGGCCAATCAAAGAAAAAGACAACATAGACATACAACACATAGAATGCCCACCCCATGTCACACCCTGACCTAACCAAACAGAGAATAACGGCTCTCTCAGGTCAGGGCGTGACAGCACCATGGTTCTTACATAATATAACCATACACAATTTAATCTGCAAATCTGTTAGACTGATGGACTGTGCCATTCCCACGGCCTCCACAATGGATCAGTCCACTCAGACAGGCGCCAATCAGACAGGTGTCTTGTACACCATAATTTTTTGAGAAAGACTGTAAAACAGGTCCCCTACCTGCTGTAATCTAGTAGGATAAAGACTGGAGAACAGGACCCGTACCTGCTGTAATCTACTGTAGTAGGAGAAAGCCTGGAGTACAGGACCCCTACCTGCTGTAATCTACTGTAGTAGGAGAAAGACTGGAGGACAGGACCCCTACCTACTGTAATCTAGTAGGAGAAAGACTGGAGGACAGGACCCCTACCTGCTGTAATCTAGTAGGATAAAGACTGGAGAACAGGACCCGTACCTGCTGTAATCTAGTAGGAGAAAGACTGGAGAACAGGACCCGTACCTGCTGTAATCTAGTAGGAGAAAGACTGGAGAACAGGACCCGTACCTGCTGTAATCTACTGTAGTAGGAGAAAGACTGGAGAACAGGACCCCTACCTGCTGTAATCTACTGTAGTAGGAGAAAGACTGGAGGACAGGACCCCTACCTGCTGTAATCTAGTAGGAGAAAGACTGGAGAACAGGACCCGTACCTGCTGTAATCTACTGTAGTAGGAGAAAGACTGGAGGACAGGACCCCTACCTGCTGTAATCTAGTAGGAGAAAGACTGGAGGACAGGACCCCTACCTGCTGTAATCTAGTAGGAGAAAGACTAGAAGACAGGACCCCTACCTGCTGTAATCTAGGGGGGGGGGGGGGGGGGGGGGTCCTCCACATGTACGAATCACATTTTTACTAATACTGTAGAACTTTGTCCTAGAGCTGTATCCGTACCCATTGGATGCAGTGATCACAATATAGTGGCTATATCCAGGAAAGCCAAAGTTCCAACAGCTGAGCCTAAAATAAGGTATAAGAGATCATACAAAATATTTTGCTGTGACTCCTTTGTGATTGATGTAAAAAATATTTGTTGGTCTGATGTGATTAATAAAGAGCATCCAGACACTGTACTTGATTAATTTCTTAACTTGCTTCTTCCAATTATTGATAAACATGCACCTGTTAAGAAACTGACTGTCACGACTTCCGCCGAGGTCGGGTCCTCTCCTTGTTTGGGCGGCGCTCGGCGGTCA
Organism: Salmo salar; assembly: GCF_965601325.2. NCBI lineage: Eukaryota > Metazoa > Chordata > Actinopteri > Salmoniformes > Salmonidae > Salmo > Salmo salar. The sequence continues at coordinate 81,300,388 of NC_138295.1, forward strand.
GCGTCGCCGGTCTTCTAGCCATCATCAATCCACTTTTCATTTTCCATTTGTTTTGTCTTGTTTTCCTCACACCTGGTTCAATCCCCTCAATCACTTGTTGTGTATTTAACCCTCTGTTCCCCCCATGTCTTTGTGTGGGATTGTTTATTGTTTGATGTATGCGCACGTTAGACTGATTCCGCTGGGTTATGTCAACCCGTATTGTATTTTGTGTTTGTTGTGCCGTGTGTTTTTGGTTCGCCTAAATAAAATGCTCCGTTTGCTACCCAATATCTGCTCTCCTGCGCCTGACTCCCGTACAGCCATTTACGCATACCTGACACTGACTGTTAGAACTGTTAAGGCTCCATGGATTGATGAGAACTTGAAAAACTGCATGGTTGAAAGAGATGGGGCAAAAGGAGTGGTTAAATAAGTCTGTCTCAACAAAAAGAAGAAGAAACTGTATTAGGAAGCGAGATCAATGATATACATTAAATGAAATTATGGGCAGAAAGACAAATTCAACTCCATCTTTTATCGAATCAGATGGCTTATTCATCACAAAACCATTTGATGTTGCCAACCATTTTAATGATTACTTCATTGGCAAAGTGGGCAGACTTAGGAAGGAAATGTCAACAACGAACCGTGAGCCATCGTATTCATGCATAAAAAAAACAAATAATGAAAGAAAAGCATTGCAAGTTAGAATTTTGTAAAGTAAGGAGAGGTGGAAAAATTATTGTTAACGATCAATAATGACAAACCTCCTGGCATTGACAACTTAGATGGAAAGCTACTGAGGATGGTAGCTGACTCTATAGCCTCTCCTATCTCTTCGATTATAATCACAGTTGTGTATATCCCGCCCCAATCAGACACATCAACGGCCCTGAAAGAACTACATTTGACTCTATGTAAACTGGAAACCACATATCCTGAGGCTGCATTTATTGTGGCTGGGAATTTTAACAAGGATAATCTGAAAACAAGGCTCCCTAAATTTTATCAGCATATCGAATGCGCGACCCGGGCTGGCAAAACCCTGGATCATTATTATTCTAACTTCCGCGATGCATATAAAGCCCTCCCCCGCCCTCCTTTCAGAAAATCTGAGCACGACTCCATTTTGTCGCTCCCAGCCTATAGACAGAAACTAAAACAGGAAGCACCCGTGCTCAGGTCTGTTCAACGCTGGTCCGAACAATCGGATTCCACGCTTCAAGATTTCAACGATCACATGGACTGGGATATGTTCCGCATAGCATCGGACAATAACAGTGATGAATACGCAAATTTGGTGAGCGAGTTTATTAGCAAGTGCATCGGTGATGTTGTACCCATAGTGTCTATTAAAACATTCCCCAAACAGAAACAGTGGATTGATGGCAGCATTCGCGCAAAACTGAAAGCGCGAACCACTGCTTTTAACCTGTTAGGGCTAGGGGGCAGTATTGACACGGCCGGATAAAAAACGTACCCGATTTAATCTGGTTACTACTCCTGCCCAGTAACTAGAATATGCATATAATTATTGGCTTTGGATAGAAAACACCCTACATTTTCTAAAACTGTTTGAATGGTGTCTGTGAGTATAACAGAACTCATATGGCAGGCAAAAACCTGAGACGATTCCATGCAGGAAGTGGCCTGTCTGACAAGTTGTTGTTCATCTTGGCTCTTTTTATTGAAGACTGAGGATCTTTGCTGTAACGTGACACTTCCTACGGCTCCCATAGGCTCTCAGAGCCCGGGAAAAAGCTGAATGATATCGAGGCAGCCTCTGGCTGAAACACATTATCGCTTTTGGCAAGTGGCCGATCAGAGAACAATAGGCTTAGGCGCGTGCCCGAGTCGACCCCATGCTTTATTTTCTTTCGTCTGTTTACCTAACTGCAGATTCCCGGTCGGAATATTATCGCTTTTTTACAAGAAAAATGGCATAAAAATTGATTTTAAACAGCGGTTGACATGCTTCGAAGTACGGTAATGGAATATTTACAATTTTTTTGTCACGACATGCGCCATGCTCGTCACCCTTATTTACCCTTTCGGATAGTGTCTTGAATGCACGAACAAAACGCCGCTATTTGGATATAACAATGGATTATTTGGGACCAAACCAACATTTGTTATTGAAGTAGAAGTCCTGAGAGTGCATTCTGACGAAGAACAGCAAAGGTAATAACATTTTTCTTATAGTAAATCTGACTTTGGTGAGTGCTAAACTTGCTGGGTGTCTAAATAGCTAGCCCTGTGATGCCGGGCTATCTACTTAGAATATTGCAAAATGTGCTTTCATCGAAAAGCTATTTTAAAATCGGACATATCGAGTGCATAGAGGAGTTCTGTATCTATAATTCTTAAAATAATTGTTACGTTTTTTGTGAACGTTTATCAGAATGCTAGTCACATGCTAGTCACATGCTAGTCACATGCTAATGTAAAAAGCTGGTTTTTGATATAAATATGAACTTGATTGAACAAAACATGCATGTATTGTATAACATAATGTCCTAGGGTTGTCATCTGATGAAGATCATCAAAGGTTAGTGCTGCATTTAGCTGTGGTTTGGGTTTATGTGACATTATATGCTAGCTTGAAAAATGGGTGTCTGATTATTTCTGGCAGGGTACTCTGCTGACATAATCTAATGTTTTGCTTTCGTTGTAAAGCCTTTTTGAAATCGGACAGTGTGGTTAGATTAACGAGAGTCTTGTCTTTAAAATGGTGTAAAATAGTCATATGTTTGAAAAATTGAAGTTTTTGCATTTTTGAGGTATTTGAATATCGCGCCACGAGATTACACTGGCTGTTGAGTAGGTGGGACGCTTGCGGTTAATCAGAGCAAGGTGACCGGAAACATGACCGAATACAAACAGTGTAGCTATTCCCTCCGCAAGGCAATCAAACAAGCTAAGCGTCAGTATAGAGACAAAGTAGAGTCGCAATTCAACGGCTCAGACACAAAAGGTATGTGGCAGGGTCTACAGTCAATCACGGACTACAAAAGTAAAACCAGCCCCATTGCGGACCACAATGTCTTGCTCCCAGACAAACTAAACAACTTCTTTCCTCGCTTTGAGGACAACACAATGCCACTGACACGGCCCGCAACCAAAACCTGCGAGCTCTCCTTCACTGCAGCCAACGTGAGTAAAACATTTAAACGTGTTAACCCTCGCAAGGCTGCCGGCCCAGACGGCATCCCCAGCCACGTCCTCACAGCATGCGCATGACCAGCTGGCTGGTTTGTTTACGGACATATTCAATCAATCCTTATCCCAGTCTGCTGTTCCCACATGCTTCAAGAGGGCCACCATTGTTCCTGTTCCCAAGAAAGCAAAGGTAACTGAGCTAAATGACCATCACCCCGTAGCACTCACTTCCGTCATCATGGAGTGCTTTGAGAGACTAGTCAAGGACCATATCACCTCCACCCTACCTGACACCCTAGACCCACTCCAATTTGCTTACCGCCCCAATAGATCCACAGACAACACAATCGCAATTCCACTGCACACTGCCCTAACCCATCTGGACAAGAGGAATACCTATGAAAGAATGCTGTTCATCGACAACAGCTCAGCATTTAACACCATAGTACCCTCCAAACTCGTCATCAAGCTCGAGACCCTGGGTCTCGACCCCGCCCTGTGCAACTGGCTCCTGGACTTCGTGACGGACCGCCTCCAGGTGGTGAGGGTAGGTAACAACATCTCCACCCCGCTGATCCTCAACACTGGGACCCCACAAGGGTGCGTTCTCAGCCCTCTCCTGTACTCCCTGTTCACCCATGACTGCATGGCCATGCACGCCTCCAACTCATCATCAAGTTTGCAGACGACACTACAGTGGTAGGCTTGATTACCAACAACGACAAGACGGCCTACAGGGAGGAGGTGAGGGCCCTCGGAGTGTGGTGTCAGGAAAATAACCTCACACTCAATGTCAACAAAACAAAGGAGATGATCGTGGACTTCAGGAAATAGCAGAGGGAGCAGCCCCCTGTCCACATCGACGGGACAGTAGTGGAGAGGGTGCAAAGTTTTAAGTTCCTCTGTGTACACATCACAGACAAACTGAAATGGTCCACCCACACAGACAGCATGGTGAAGAAGGCGCAGCAGCGCCTCTTCAACCTCAGGAGGCTGAAGAAATTCGGCTTGTCACCAAAAACACTCAAACATTTACAGATGCACAATCGAGAGCATCCTGTCGGGCTGTATCACCGCCTGGTACGGCAACTGCTCCGCCCTCAAACGTAAGGCTCTCCAGAGGGTAGTGAGGTCTGCACAGCGCATCACTGGGGGCAAACTACCTGCCCTCCAGGACACCTACAGCACCCGATGTCACAGGAAGGCCAAAAGGATCATCAAGGACAACAACCACCCAAGCCACTGCCTGTTCACCCCGCTATTATCCAGAAGGCGAGGTCAGTACAGGTGCATCAAAGCGTGGACCGAGAGACTGAAAAACAGCTTCTCTCTCAAGGCCATCAGGCCATCACTAACATTGAATGGCTGCTGCCAACATACTGACTCATCTCTAGCCACTTTAATAATAAAAAATTTATGTAATAAATGTATCACTAGCCACTTTAAACAATGCCACTTTATATAATGTTTACATACCCTACATTACTCATCTCATATGTATATACTGTACTCTATACCATCTACTGCATCTTGCCTATGCCGTTCGGCCATCACTCATTCATATATTTTTATGTACATATTCTTATTCATTCCTTTACACTTGTGTGTATAAGGTAGTTGTTGTGAAATTGTTAGGTTAGATTACTTGTTAGATATTACTGCATGGTCAGAACTAGAAGCACAAGCATTTCGCTACACTCGCATTAACATCTGCTAACCATGTGTATGTGACAAATAAAATTTGATTTGATTGGATTTGATTTTTCTGTCATATCTTTAATCTGAGCCTAGAGGAAAGTCCTTGTCCTCAGGCCTGGAGGGAAGCCAAAGTAATTCTGCTACCCAAAAGTTTGTAAAGCTGCCTTTACTGGTTCTAACAGCAGACCTATAAACTTGCTGCCAGCTCTTAGCAAACTGTTGGAAAAAATGATGTTTGACCAAATACAATGGTATTTCTCTGTAAACAAATTAACAACAGACTTTCAGCATGCTTATAGAGAAGGGCACTCAACATGTACTGCACAAACCAAAATGACTGACGATTGGTTGAGAGTTGAGGAGAAACTGACTGCATCACTTCTTCTTTTTATAAGAAACATTAACGTGTTGAAAATCCCAAATTGTTTGCATAGTCAATTTACACACAGCTCTGACACACAGACTTACCCCACCAGACATGACACTAGGGGTCTTTTCACAGTCCCCAAATCCAGAACAAATTCAAGAAAGCATACAGTATTATATAGAGCCATTATTGCATGGAACTCTGTTCTATCTCATATTGCTCAAATAAACAGTAAACCTGGTTTCAAAAAACAGATAAAGCAACACCTCATGGCACAACGCCTCTCCCCTACTTGACCTGCATTGATATGTAGTCTACGTGTGCCTTTAAAAAAAAAATGTAGTTCTGTCCTTGAGCTGTTCTTGTCTACAGTCGTGGCCAAAAGTTTTGAAAATGACACAAATATACACTTTCACAAAGTCTGCTGCCTCAGTTTGTATGATAGCAAATACTCCAGAATGTTATGAAGAGTGATCAGATGAATTGCAATTAATTGCAAAGTCCCTCTTTGCCATGCAAATGAACTGAATCCCCAAAAAACATTTCCACTGCATTTCAGCCCTGCCACAAAATGACCAGCTGACATCATGTCAGTGATTCTCTCGTTAACACAGGCGTGAATGTTGGCAAGGACAAGGCTGGAGATCACTCTGTCAAGCTGATTGAGTTCAAATAACAGACTGGAAGCTTCAAAAGGAGGGTGGTGCTTGGAATCATTGTTTTCCTCTGTCGACCATGGTTACCTGCAAGGAAACACGTGCCGTCATCATTGCTTTGCACAAAAAGGGCTTCACAGGCAAGGATATTGCTGCCAGTAAGATTGCATCTAAATCAACCATTTATCGGATCATCAAGAAGTTCAAAGAGAGCGGTTCAATTGTTGTGAACAAGGCTTCAGGGCGCACAAGAAAGTCCAGCAAGCGCCAGGACCGTATCCTAAAGTTGATTCAGCTGCGGGATCGGGGTACCACCAATACAGAGCTTACTCAGGAATGGCAGCAGGCAGGTGTGAGTGCATCTGCACGCACAGTGAGGCGAAGACTTTTGGAGGATGGTCTGGTGTCAAGAAGGGCAGCAAAGAAGCCACTTCTCTCTAGGAAAAACATCAGGGACAGACTGATATTCTGCAAAAGGTACAGGGGTTGGACTGCTGAGGACTGGGGTAAAGTAATTTTCTCTGATGAATCCCCTTTCCGATTATTTGGTGCATCCGGCAAAAAGCTTGTCCAGAGATGTAACGGCCGTCGGGAGAGAGAGTAGACCAAGGCGCAGCGGAGTTAGTGTTCATCATAGTTATTTAATTAACGTAAGAACACGATACAAAAAACAAGAAAACCGACAGCCAAAACAGTCCTGTCAGGTGCGAAACGAAACAGAAACAATTACCCACAAAACCCCAACGGAAAAACAGGCACTTATGTGTGACTCCCAATCAGCAACAACCAACAACAGCTGTGCCTGATTGGAAGCCACACGGCCAAAATCAATGAAACAGACAACATAGAAAATGAACATAGAACGCCCACCCAATGTAACACCCTGGCCTAACCAAAATAAAGAACAAAAACCCCTCTCTATGGCCAGGGCGTTAGAAGAGAAGACAAGATGAGCGCTACCATCAGTCCTGTGTCATGCCAACAGTAAAGCATCCTGAGACCATTCATGTGTGGGGTTGCTTCTCAGCCAAGGGAGTGGGCTCACTCACAAATTTGCCTAAGAACACAGCCATGAATAAAGAGTGGTACCAACACATCCTCCGAGAGCAACTTCTCCCAACCATCCAGGAACAGTTTGGTGACGAACAATGTCTTTTCCAGCATGATGGAGCACCTTGCCATAAGGCAAAAGTGATAACTAAGTGGCTCGGGGAACATAACATCAGCCAGGAAACTCCCCAGACCTTAATCCCATTGAGAACTTGTGGTCAATCCTCAAGAGGCAAACAAAACCCCACAAATTCTGACAAACTCCAAGCATTGATTATGCAAGAATGGGCTGCCATCAGTCAGCATGTGGCCCAGAACTTAATTGACAGCATGCCAGGGCGGATTGCAGAGGTCTTGAAAAAGAAGGGTCAACACAGCAAATATTGACTCTTTGCATCAACTTCATGCAATTGTCAATAAAAGCATTTGACACTTATGAAATGCTTGTAATTATACTTCAGTATTCCATAGTAACATCTGACAAAAATATCTATATAATAGCAAACTTTGTGGAAATTAATATTTGTGTCATTCTCAACACTTTTGGCCACGACTGTATTTAATGTTCTGTATTATGTCATGTTTTATGTTTTGTGTGGACCCCAGGAAGAGTAGTTGCTGCTTTTGCAACAGCTAATGGGGATCCTAATAAAATACCAAATACCAAATCTAGTAGGAGAAAGACTGGAGGACAGGACCCCTACCTGCTGTAATCTAGTAGGAGAAAGAATAGTAGGAGAAAGATTAGAGGACAGAATCCCTACCTGCTGTAATCTAGTAGGAGAAAGACTGGAGGACAGGACCCCTACCTGCTGTAATCTAGTAGGAGAAAGAATAGTAGGAGAAAGAATAGAGGACAGAATCCCTACCTGCTGTAATCTAGTAGGAGAAAGACTTGAGGACATGACCCCTACCTGCTGTAATCTAGTAGGAGAAAGAATAGTAGGAGAAAGATTAGAGGACAGAATCCCTACCTGCTGTAATTTAGTAGGAGAAAGACTTGAGGACATGACCCCTATCTGCTGTACTCTACTGTAGAAGGAAAAAGACTGGAGGACAGGACCCCTACCTGCTTTAATCTAGTAGGAGAAAGACTGGAGGACAGGACCCCTACCTGCTGTAATCTAGTAGGAGAAAGACTGGAGGACAGGACCCCTACCTGCTGTAATCTAGTAGGAAAAAGACTGGAGGACAGGACCCCTACCTGCTGTAGTCTAGTAGGAGAAAGACTGGAGGACAGGACCCCCACCTGCTGTAATCTATACAGAAAACACTTTGACAAGATGAAAAGAAAGACGGAGAGAGAGTGAGAGCGAGAGAAGGGGGGTGGAGAAGGAGGGGGCACAGATCAATCACTTGTTCCATGCTCTGACACTTCAGACATTCCCCCGTGACCTATCTCTAGCTTGGAACAGTTTGAAGAGAGAGGTGTGCTGCTCTGGTGCAGGGAACCACAGTGACCATGTAATCATGTTAGCGCTGTATGGAGTGATTCCAAGCCATGGTGTTATATAAGAAAATCACGAAGCCATGACTTTATAACATGAGAAGTGCATGACAGGATCAAAACAACCATATACACATGTAGGATCTTAATTTGAGCCAGTTTGCTACAGTAGGAAAATAATCCTGCAGCAACAGGGAATGTGAATTATGTGATTATAATTCATGGACATTTCTGTAGGGGTTGATACATTTTTCATAAAGGAAAATCAAGTATGACATTTCAAAGGGGAAATAACAAACTTCAGAAGTATTTTTAAAAATACACTAAAGATTTTACATTTCCTGGAAAGTTCTTCTGCAACATGGTGATCAAATTAAGATCATACAGTGAGGGAAAAAGTATTTGATTCTCTGCTGATTTTGTACGTTTGCCCACTGACAAAGAAATGATCAATCTATAATATTAATGGTAGGTTTATTTGAACAGTGAGAGACAGAACAACAACAAACAAATCCAGAAAAACGCATGTCAAAAATGTTATAAATTGATTTGCATTTTAATGAGGGAAAAAAGTATTTGACCCCTCTGCAAAACATGACTTAGTACTTGGTGGCAAAAGCCTTGTTGGCAATCACAGAGGTCAGACGTTTCTTGTAGTTGGCCACCAGGTTTGCATACATCTCAGGAGGGATTTTGTCCCACTCCTCTTTGCAGTTCTTCTCCAAGTCATTAAGGTTTCGAGGCTGACTTTTGGCAACTTGAACCTTCAGCTCCCTTCACAGATTTTCTATGGGATTAAGGTCTGGAGACTGGCTAGGCCACTCCAGGACCTTAATGTGCTTCTTCTTGAGCCACTCCTTTGTTGCCTTGGCTGTGTGTTTTGGGTCATTGTCATGCTGGAATACCCATCCACGACCCATTTTCAATGCCCTGGCTGAGGGAAGGAGGTTCTCACCCAAGATTTGACGGTACATGGCCCCGTCCATCGTCCCTTTGATGCAGTGAAGTTGTCCTGTCCCCTTCGCAGAAAAACACCCCCAAAGCATAATGTTTCCACCTCCATGTTTGACGGTGGGGATGATGTTCTTGGGGTCATAGGCAGCATTCCTCCTCCTCCAAACACGACGAGTTGAGTTGATGCCAAAGAGCTCCATTTTGGTCTCATCTGACCACAACACTTTCACCCAGTTGTCCTCTGAATCATTCAGATGTTCATTGGCAAACTTCAGACGGGCATGTATATGTGCTTTCTTGAGCAGGGGGACCTTGTGGGCGCTGCAGGATTTCAGTCCTTCACGGCGTAGTGTGTTACCAATTGTTTTCTTGGTGACTATGGTCCCAGCTGCCTTGGGATCATTGACAAGATCCTCCCGTGTAGTTCTGGGCTGATTCCTCACCGTTCTCATGATCATTGCAACTCCACGAGGTGAGATCTTGTATGGAGCCCCAGGCCGAGGGAGATTGACAGTTCTTTTGTGTTTCTTCCATTTGCGAATAATCGCACCAACTGTTGTCACCTTCTCACCAAGCTGCTTGGCGATGGTCTTGTAGCCCATTCCATCCACAATCTTGTCCCTAACGTCCTTGGAGAGCTCTTTAGTCTTGGCCATGGTGGAGAGTTTGGAATCTGATTGATTGATTGCTTCTGTGGATAGGTGTCTTTTATACAGGTAACAAACTGAGATTAGGAGCACTCCCTTTAAGGGTGTGCTCATAATCTCATCTCGTTACCTGTATAAAAGACACCTGGGAGCCAGAAATCTTTCTGATTGAGAGGGGGTAAAATACTTATTTCCCTCATTAAAATGCAAATCAATTTATAACATTTTTGACATGCGTTTTTCTGGATTTGTTTGTTGTTATTCTGTCTCTCACTGTTCAAATAAACCTACCATTAAAATTATAGACTGATCATTTCTTTGTCAGTGGGCAAACGTACAAAATCAGCAGGGGATCAGATACTTTTTTCCCTCACTGTACATGGTAATAAGGCTGAGACTCGGAGAGCAGCCGGTTTTTCAAGTGTTCTCCTCCTCTCTACCTCTCCTCCTCTCTACCTCTCTTCCTCTCTACCTCTCCTCCTCTCTACCTCTCCTCCCCCTCTACTGCTCTTCCTCTCTACCTCTCCTCCCCCTCTACCGCTCTTCCTCTCTACCTCTCCTCCCCTCTACCTTTCCTCCCACTCTATCTCTCCTCCTCTCTTCCTCTCTTCCTCTCCTCCTCTCTACCTCTCCTCCTCTCTTCCTCTCCTCCTCTCCTCCTTCTCTCCTTCCATACCTTTAAAGAGCTCATCAGGACCCACTCAGAGAAAGGACTGATCTGTTGCAGCACAAAGAGCCTCTGGCTAAATTGGTCCTCAGGTCATTGATGTGAGGTCTACGTTCTCATTCAGTCTCTCTCTATTCAGCTTCCTACTTCCCTTTCTCTCACTTTCTGCAAAGGTTAGGCAGCGGAAACGCAATGTCCTAAATTACATCCTGCCATGCTGCTCTGAGACTGAGAGCTCCTTAGGCTTCTGACATGATTAACCAAAACACATGGCCCTAACTATGACACATGTTGCAGTTGGGTTGGCATCCAGGGTTAGTGTGGTTGGTGAAATGTGTTACATCTGGTGTTCCGTCTTCTCTGCTCTCTTCACAGGTTCCCGGTGGCAGCTGGCAAGACATTCAAGAACTAACTTCCACTTTCTTCCTTCCTGCCGGAAAACATATTTTACACCCTCTTCTGTTGGCTCTCTGCAATGAGTCATGGTCAAGCTTGGCTGTGTCTGCTAGTCGGTCAGACTATTTGTCTTCCTGGAATGAAATGATTGTCTGCAGATTGAGAGAGCTCCTTGACTTCTTGTTAATGTCAGCGTAGGTGTGGGCTTACTGTTGTTCTGAGCTAGCCAGTGATCCCAGGTTGAAATAACTTCCGGGTCACTACCACATCAGTGGGCAGGGCTGAGAGGTCATCCAGGAGACAGTGGAGGGATGGGATCATCATGACCAAGCTGTGGTTTGATGTACTACATGGCCAACACTGTCTAAGACTGCTGTTTGTGGAGATTTCCAACACTGTCTAAGACTGCTGTTGGTGGAGATTTCCAACACTGTCTAAGACTGCTGTTTGTGGAGATTTCCAACACTGTCTAAGAGTGCTGTTTGTGGAGATTTCCAACACTGTCTAGAGTGCTGTTGGTGGAGATTTCCAACACTGTCTAGAGTGCTGTTTGTGGAGATTTCCAATACTGTCTAAGACTGCTGTTTGTGGAGATTTCCAACACTGTCTAAGAGTGCTGTTTGTGGAGATTTCCAATACTGTCTAAGACTGCTGTTGGTGGAGATTTCCAACACTGTCTAAGAGTGCTGTTGGTGGAGATTTCCAACACTGTCTAAGAGTGCTGTTTGTGGAGATTTCCAACACTGTCTAAGACTGCTGTTGGTGGAGATTCCAACACTGTCTAAGAGTGCTGTTTGTGGAGATTTTCAACACTGTCTAAGACTGCTGTTTGTGGAGATTTCCAACACTGTCTAAGACTGCTGTTGGTGGAGATTTCCAACACTGTCTAAGACTGCTGTTTGTGGAGATTTTCAACACTGTTGTTTGTGGAGATTCCCAATACTGTCTAAGACTGCTGTTGGTGGAGATTTCCAACCTGTCTAAGATGCTGTTGTGGAGATTTCCAACCTGTCTAAGATGCTGTTGGTGGAGATTTCCAACCTGTCTAAGATGCTGTTGGTGGAGATTTCCAACACTGTCTAAGACTGCTGTTGGTGGAGATTTCCAACCTGTCTAAGACTGCTGTTGGTGGAGATTTCCAACGCTGTCTAAGACTGCTGTTGGTGGAGATTTCCAACACTGTCTAAGACTGCTGTTGGTGGAGATTTCCAACGCTGTCTAAGACTGCTGTTGGTGGAGATTTCCAACGCTGTCTAAGACTGCTGTTGGTGGAGATTTCCAACACTGCTGAAGTCAGCTGGTTGCGGAGATGTTGGTGGAACATTGTGATAAATGGGTCGTTCAAAGTCACCCTCCATATATTGTGCTTCATTAGATATCATGCCATCACCTTTCCCATGTTCTCATGCATACAGTATGTACAGTATGACACGATAAATGGTTTGCAGTTTAGTGACCTTGTCCTTGGTGGGAGAGATTGACGTAGAGCAGGGTTTCTTAAACTATGGGTCTGGGCCCAAAGTAGGAGTATGAGAGTATGGATTGAGTATATAAAAATGTGTCTATGTGACTCAGTGCTTTCGTTTTTTGCTTTTTGTTTTATGCAATTGTTCTGTCTCCCTCATAATATCACATTGCAGTGGAGGGCATTCAGAATTCAGAGAAAGTCCTCCATTCAATCTCATAGGACAGGGGTTATCGCCATGCGGCATGAACATCACATCAATCATGGAGCCGTTCCTGCAGGGAATAACTCAGCACGTAGCGTGTCCAGATTCTCTTATTGTCTCTGTTAGTTGGATCACATTGGTATAATCCTGGAACAGTGGGGAGGGAAGCCACATTACGGTACACACACACGCATGCACACACACACATACACACACACACTTTCCTCCTGGGGAATAAACCATTGGTAGCATTCCTATGCTCCTCCTAGCCACATCACTAGCTGATAAGTAACAAGGTGATGACAGTCTGAAAAACAAGATGAGAAATCACTACAAAGATTTACAGGTATATGTTGAAAATGTTGTCTGTCTCACTGTTAACATGAAGAATAATCCCAAACAGATGTACATGTCCTGATAGATCCCAGAAGTTCAAATTACAATATGGACTGGGACAGGGGAGAGGGGAGAGGGGCGAGGGGCGAGGGGTTAGGGGCGAGGGGAGAGGGGAGAGGGGAAAGAGGCGAGGGGAGGAGAGAGAGGTGAGAGGGGAGAGAAGCGAGAGGTGAGAGGGGAGAGAGGCGAGGTGAGAGGGGAGAGAGGTGAGAGGCGAGAGGGGAGAGAAGTGAGGGGAGAGGCGAGAGAGTCGAGAGGAGAGGGAGGAGGTGAGAGGTGAGTGGGGAGAGGTGAGAGAGGCGAAGGGAGAGGGAGAGGTGAGAGGGGAGAAGGGAGAGGGGGGAGGAGAGGGGAGAGGTGAGAGAGGCGAAGGGAGAGGGAGAGGTGAGAGGTGAGAGGTGAGAGGGGAGAGGGGAGAGGGGCAAGGGGAGAGGGGAGGGGGGAGGGGAGAGAGGGGAGTGAGGGAAATAAAGAGAAAGAAAGAAACATGGCACCAATGGAATGGAGGGAAGGAGAAAAAGAGAGTGAAAAGAGAGTGAGAGTGAGTTAGAGGATTGATGATGGATGGATGGATGAATAGGGAGGGAGGGAGGGAGGGAGGGAGGGAGGGAGGGAGGGAGGGAGGGAGGGAGGGAGGGAGGGAGGGAGGGAGGGAGGGGACATGCAGTCAGATGAGATAACCAATCTGGCTTCAAAGAGGTTGGGAGGTTTCCTAAATCTGACAGAGGTATGGGGTCTGGAGACTGAGAGGAGTGGAGAAGCTATGTGTGTGTGTGTGTGTGCGCGCATTTGCGTGTGCATGTGTATATACAGTTTATATAATGATGTGTGTATAATGATGTGAGTGTGTGTGTAATGATCTGTATGTGTATATACAGTATATATAACGATGTGTGTGTAATGATCTGTATGTGTATATACAGAATATATAATGATCTGTATGTGTATATACAGTGTATATAATGATCTCTATGTGTATATACAGTATATATAATGATCTGTATGTGTATATACAGTATATATAATGATCTGTATGTGTATATACAGTATATATAACGATGTGTGTGTTATGATCTGTATGTGTATATACAGTATATATAATGATCTGTATGTGTATATACAGTGTATATAATGATCTCTATGTGTATATACAGTATATATAATGATCTGTATGTGTATATACAGTATATATAATGATGTGTGTGTAATTATCTGTATGTGTATATACAGTATATATGATGATCTGTATGTGTATATACAGTATATATAATGATCTGTATTTGTATATACAGTAAATATAATGATCCGTATGTGTATATACAGTATATATAATGATGTGTGTGTAATTATCTGTATGTGTATATACAGTATACATGATGATCTGTATGTGTATATACAGTATATATAATGATCTGTATGTGTATATACAGTATATATAATGATGTGTGTGTAATTATCTGTATGTGTATATACAGTATATATAATGATCTGTATGTGTATATACAGTATATATAATGATCTGTATGTGTATATACAGTATATATAATGATGTGTGTGTAATTATCTGTATGTGTATATACAGTATATATGATGATCTGTATGTGTATATACAGTATATATAATGATCTGTATGTGTATATACAGTATATATAATGCTCTGTATGTGTATATACAGTATATATAATGATCTGTATGTGTATATACAGTATATATAATGATCTGTATGTGTATATACAGTATATATAATGATCTGTATGTGTATATACAGTATATATAATGATGTGTGTGTAATGATCTGTGTGTGAATATACAGTAAATATAATGATCTGTATGTGTATACAGATATAAAACAATAATATGGTAATAAATAGTAACTTGCAAGCTGGTAACTATAAGTCCATGAAATAGGTTATACAAGAACTGGTGAACAGGAGTCCACTATTGGCATGGAAACCCCTCTAGTAGGCCTTGTATAGCAATAGGCCAGGCCAGACCTGCTCCATGTAAAGAACACCTGCATCCCCCTCTGTATCCATGTACAGTAAAGGTCTGAGACCTGACAATCTCTGATCCACTGGCCACACCACCACAAATCCACCTCGAAGCAGGCAGGCAGGCAGGCAGGCAGGCAGGCAGGCAGGCAGGCAGGCAGGCAGGCAGGCAGGCAGGCAGGCAGGCAGGCAGGCAGGCAGTCAGTCAGTCCCTAATATGCAACCAGGGCTTATTTTTTCTGATTTGATTTCTAATTCAATTTCATTTGTTGAGCCTTTAAAACGTTCTATCCGCATCAGTACCGTCCGTATATTGCTCTTTTCCAAGTGAAAGACCTCGCATTGCAGGGAAATGAGTGGCGGGATATTGCTAAATGGATGTGTGGTGGCGGGCGAGGCTAAGGAGAGTGTGAGAGGCGAGAGGCATGGTGCTGCCAACCACATCTGTCCACAGCCCAGAAGGAAATATTACCAAGCTGTTTGTCCTCACCTCCGTAATTCTTCCCTAAAGGTACAGAAACACTTATTGAGCTAGCGGGTACACACAACTCAAGTATGCAAGGACAGCAACGTCAGCTGGTCGTCATTTAATTAGTGTGCTTGCCTGTGTCCTGCTATTGGCTGATACTTATTTACACATTGGAGAAGGACTCCAAAGGCCTGCTGGTAGGTGCTGGTAATGAATTAGATATGTGTGTATGATACAATAATTACTCGGTACTGATAGCACATCAGCTGCGACTTTGTAATTAGCATAGAAAGCACACAATAAACCATCTAGAAAAGACCAGCATTGTTAGTAATGACTGTGTTTACAAACACTCAATACACACGTTTTGGATGGGGAACATTTACAGTGACTGTTGACAGCTAAATTAACCGAAGGAGCAATTCTTATTTTCCCAGAATGCTGCACACACTAAGTGAATGGGTGGGGGGAACTAAATAAATAAAGGGGGAAACTATTTCTGCCTTGCTGGCTGCCTGTCACTCTTGTTTCTGAAACAGGCAGAAGAACACATCGCTCCTCATTCAGAGTTAATCATTTTAACGTTAGAATTAAACGATAAGGAGGGGATTCTTAATAAAGGGGAAGAAGACAAGGCCATTTGTCTTGGGCTGATATGAAACAGCAGCTCTCTCTGTTGTAGCCTTGAAGTCTGCTCTTTTTAAAGTCTAGTTTTTTCTTGTTCAAAGCCATCTACTGTATGTGATTACACAGTGGAGTAGATTTGATTTCATTTGATTTTATTGGGATCTCTTTTAGTCCCCATTTGGACTAATCTTCCAAGAGTCCTTAAATATTAAAATACAATTTATATACGAACACATTTTCACATATAACACACTATTACAAACATACATAATATACTAACAGTAAATAGTAATAAACCAATAAATAATCAATCTAAAAAATATGGATTCTTCATCTACTGTAATCCCACAACGTTTCTGTGTATTATATTTAAATTGCTTTAAAATAATGTTTACATTTATATATTGAAAGGTTTCTGGTTTGCTCAGCTAATTTATTCCATTTCTTTATTGCTCTAAATTGAAATGTTCTTTTGCCTATTTCTCTTTTCTGTCTGGATAACGCATAGATGGTGGACAATCTATTCCTAGTATTTACGGAATGTCTGTCTCTTACCAACTGATTATCATTGTGAATTGTACTTGGCCGTTTTAAATTATGTATATTATGAAATAAAATAAGCATGTTTTTTTCAATTATCTTGTCGATTGATGACCAACCAAGAACATTGCGTATGACTGCAACAGAAAAACCATATCTCCACCGTAAAACAATCCTTGCTGCTTTGTTCTGTGCAATCTGCAGCCTCCTAACTTCACTTGATGATGCATTTCCCCAGACCACAGAACAGTAGTTCACCTGACTCTCAATTAATACTTGTGTTATTTGCTTAAGTAAATATTTAGCTATCATTCTGATTATACATGCTGTTTTAATATTTGTTTTACATAGATTAGTTATTTGAGATGACCATGATAAGCAGTTGTCTAGCTGCACTCCTAATAGTTTGGTTTCTGCCACTTCTTCAATTTGAGTAGAGGTCAGATTGATGGGCTTGTTGACCAGAATAAGTCAATAAGGTCACGTTGCACACTGTATGTGTTTATGACTCATGTACACTCTTAGAAAAAAAGGTGCTATCTAGAGCCAAAAAGGGTTCTTCGGCTGTTTCCACAGTAGAACCCTTTGAAGAACCCCTTTTGGTTCCAGCTAGAACCCCTTTGGTTCCAAGTAGAACCCATTTGGTTCCAGGTAGAACCATTTTTGGTTCCATGTAGAACCCTTTCCACAGAGGGTTCTACATTGAACCCAAATGAGTTCTACCTGGAACCAAGAAGGGTTCTAGCTGGAATCAAAAATGGTTACCTACTCTACTGTGCTCAACAAAACATAAATTTAAAAATACTTTCTTGCTATGTGCATAGCTACCTACTTGAGTGCCAAGAAGGGTAGCAAAAACCAGAAGTCATGAGTGACTGGCTTCAGCAAGTGCAGGAGGAATTCTGGCTGGACATAATAAATTCATTCAGAACCCCACACACACACACGAGTCATCATTGCATGTGATAGACAGTAGCTTGACTGACACTGGTCTCACGTGACGAGGAAAGGAAAGCTACCAGTCATCTCTCAGTGTGGATGTGTCTGATGGACAGTCCAGGTTACAGAATCAATCCCCCAGTGCACACATGTCAAACTCATTCCACGGAGGGATGAGTTTCTGCAGGTTTTCGCTCCTCCCTTGTACTTGATTGATGAATTCAGGTCAGTAATTAGTAAGGAACTTCCCTCACCTGGTTGTGTAGGTGTTAATTGGAAAGAAAAAAGAAAAACCCACAGACACTAGGCCCTTCATGGAATGAGTTTGACACCCCTGCCCCAGGGGAACAAACATCAGACATTCAGAAACTCCTTTTACTCAAAGCAGGTGTGATCCATGAGCAGAGTGATAACATTGATCATCATAGCAGATGACGATTTGATATGTATTTTTACTGCAGAGGGGCTGGTGGCACCTGATGTCTTCAGTAAGGGAAAGGGTGTGGCTTCCAACACCAACCCACAATCTGCTGTCATATGATCTGAGAAAAATGTGAGAAATGAATGTGTATACTGTATGTGAATGCACTGCTTTAAATGCATCCTTGACACATATATCTCTACATATCCCAAATATAGCTTGAATACAGCTAACTGACAATCAGTTGTTGGAGGGCGCATTAGACTGCTGTATCGCGGAGTCGTAATGAGTCACAATAGAAATACCACAGTATCTGGTAAGCTGGAGCCATATGCTACAATGGGCAGAACAAAGCCAATTCAGGCAGTGACTCAGAAGATCAAACTGCTTAAGAATACGTTCTGCACTCACACACACACACACACACACACACACACACACACACACACACACACACACACACACACACACACACACACACACACACACACACACACACACACACACACACACACACACACACACACACACACACACTCACACACACACACACACACACACACAGGAAGGGAGGAACTGTATTAAGCAGATGCTCTATGATTGGTCTATTAACTATACAGCTTTGTTATCCTAAATACAGCCCCTTGGCTAGCACTCTTTATACATCTGGCTATAAAAGAGTTATCCTAAATACAGCCCCTTGGCTAGCACTCTTTATACATCTGGCTATAAAAGAGTTATCCTAAATACAGCCCCTTGGCTAGCACTCTTTATACATCTGGCTATAAAAGAGTTATCCTAAATACAGCCCCTTGGCTAGCACTCTTTATACATCTGGCTATAAAAGAGTTATCCTAAATACAGCCCCTTGGCTAGCACTCTTTATACATCTGGCTATAAAAGAGTTATCCTAAATACAGCCCCTTGGCTAGCACTCTTTATACATCTGGCTATAAAAGAGTTATCCTAAATACAGCCCCTTGGCTAGCACTCTTTATACATCTGGCTATAAAAGAGTTATCCTAAATACAGCCCCTTGGCTAGCACTCTTTATACATCTGGCTATAAAAGAGTTATCCTAAATACAGTCCCTTGGCTAGCACTCTGTATACATCTGGCTATAAAAGAGTTATCCTAAATACAGCCCCTTGGCTAGCACTCTTTATACATCTGGCTATAAAAGAGTTATCCTAAATACAGCCCCTTGGCTAGCACTCTTTATACATCTGGCTATAAAAGAGTTATCCTAAATACAGCCCCTTGGCTAGCACTCTTTATACATCTGGCTATAAAAGAGTTATCCTAAATACAGCCCCTTGGCTAGCACTCTTTATACATCTGGCTATAAAAGAGTTATCCTAAATACAGTCCCTTGGCTAGCACTCTTTATACATCTGGCTATAAAAGAGTTATCCTAAATACAGCCCCTTGGCTAGCACTCTTTATACATCTGGCTATAAAAGAGTTATCCTAAATACAGCCCCTTGGCTAGCACTCTTTATACATCTGGCTATAAAAGAGTTATCCCAAATACAGCCCCTTGGCTAGCACTCTTTATACATCTGGCTATAAAAGAGTTATCCTAAATACAGTCCCTTGGCTAGCACTCTGTATACATCTGGCTATAAAAGAGTTATCCTAAATACAGCCCCTTGGCTAGCACTCTTTATACATCTGGCTATAAAAGAGTTATCCTAAATACAGCCCCTTGGCTAGCACTCTTTATACATCTGGCTATAAAAGAGTTATCCTAAATACAGCCCCTTGGCTAGCACTCTTTATACATCTGGCTATAAAAGAGTTATCCTAAATACAGCCCCTTGGCTAGCACTCTTTATATATCTGGCTATAAAAGAGTTATGCTATTGTATTGATTCTCCCAAAAAGATTCAGGGATTTCATTTCAGATGTTTAGTGGATTTCATCTGGACTACAAAAACCATTTGGAGAACTCTCCCTCCCTCCCTGGTAGTAGCTAACTTGCTAATGTGTGCTGTGAGTGAGGTGAGCTGTCTGCCCTGTGAATGGCGGTGGTTTTGAGTGGCAGTGCTGTGCTAGTGTGTGGTGGGTCAGGGGGTTAGTGGTCACCGCTGGGCTGTGGTAACAAGTTGAAAGCCTTGCCCTGAGCCTGGAGCGTGGGTGTAATGACCCGTGGCATGACGTCTCTTGCCTCTGGGTGCCATAACTAATTGGTGCTGCATTCTCTGAAAAGGGTATGTCTCCCTCTCTCCCTTTCTTTACTCCCTATCTCCCTCCATTTCTTTCTTTCTTTATTCACTCTCTCTCACTCCCTCTCTTTACTCTCTGGGTGGAGTCCCTTTCCCTCCATTTCTTTGAAACCTAAAAGATGTGATGAGGTGTTGAGTGGGAAGGAGGGCATGTGTGTGTATGTGTGTGCGCAAACGCCTGTGTGTGTGTACGTGTGTGCGTGTGTGTGTGCGTGTGTGTGTGTGTGTGTGTGTGTGTGTGTGTGTGTGTGTGTGTGTGTGTGTGTGTGTGTGTGTGTGTGTGTGTGTGTGTGTGTGTGTGTGTGTGTGTGTGTGTGTGTGTGTGTGTGTGTGTGTGTGTGGCAGAGAGACAGAGAATGAAAGTGAGGACTTTTTCCAATTCAAATCTGCTATCTGCAACGATTAGATTCTGGCCCATGATTAAAGATGGGCTACTGTCACGCTCTCCTTAATGACTGAGACCCTATGAATGCAGCACACTGCATGAAATGGCAAAGGAGCCTCAGAGCCTACTGTCTGGCACCTTGCAGGGGCTTGATACTTGCCCATGAGCCAAGCATACCTGCTGTGGCATCTCTGTGCTCAAAGAGACACGGACTCTGGGCCCGTCTCGCTGGACTGTGCCAGCAGGCATCATGCTTCAACGTTGGTTAGGCAAGACCCAGTTTCATCATGTATGTCCTTTGTAGTGAGAACATTGTGTGCTTGCAGTGCCCATTTAGGCTTAGGCTTATCGATAAATGTGTATTTGTAGACATAGTAGATGAACTCCTAGTGCTGTTTTGATTTGGGTGGCCAGTATTTGAGCAGTGAGCCAGGAGTTTGTTATGTCAAGGTCAGGAGGTAAACATGACTGGCACACCACACACCAACACACACACACACACACACACAGACACACACACACACACACACACACACACACACACACACACACACACACACACACACACACACACACACACACACACACACACACACACACACACACACATACTCTCCTCCCTCCTCTATCCCTCCTGGGAAATCTATTCTCACTGCTACATGTATGTACAGACCCGTTTTTGGAATAGCAGTCCATCAAAGCCTATTGGATTAATAGACATACGCTGATGTTGTAACTCTACAGTATATGTTCCAGACAGTGAATGAATATAGTCATTATAGTGGATTCAATTAAACTCAGTCCAGAGAGCCAGCTCTCTTCATGTTGAGTCTCAAGTACATCCAGATAATGCCTTGGCTTCTGCAATGTAGTTCAATGTAATGCAGTTACATTTTATAAGTCTGTCATGTCTACGTTTATGTTTTTAAATGTATGTAAATTGTGAAGTATTTTTGTCCGTAATGTCTTTTTCATTATATGTCAGACCCCAGGAAGACTAGCTGTCACCATTGGTGTCAGCTAATGGGGATCCTAATAAAATCTCAAATGTGTTTGATTAGCACAGAGCCAGCTGCTCAGAGCAAACATTCTCTCCCCCATACATGGGGATATGATGAGGGAGACAGAGAGAAGAGAGAGAAGAGAGAGGGGAAGAGAGAGGGGAAGAGAAGAGATGTGAGGTGCTCTCAGGCATCGGTATACCCAGGCTAATGCTGCCACCAAGAGGATGAACTGCTGTTTTAATTGAGCACCAACGGTAGAGGAACCACCCCTACACTCCTAGTCATCGGTCTCGACCCCCAACACACTTATCTAGAAGGATTGGAGAGGTGTAAGCAATATGAAAGATTTGACCCATTTCTAATAGAGGGCAAGGTGGGCACTGGGCAGTTGACATGTGAAGAGCAGCGCAGGACAACAGCAGGAGGCATACTCACAGTTTCTCCCCATCCCTTGCTCTAGTGTCTTGTACGAGGTAAACAGTGCCAAAACTCCCTCTGCCCAATCTCTGTAGGATGCTGTATCTTTTGGCAATCAGGTTGCTGGGGACAGGAGTTATAGGAGTGGAGAGGGAGTGGACATGGCAGGATGAATGGGCTTCCAGCTCCTCAAACTTGGGCATCTTGTTGCGGGATTCTTGCAGGAGAATTAACTGCAAAATTCAGCAAAACACAAACATGTTGCTTTTCCTTATTTTATTCACGTTTGCCCAATTCAGATGAAAATAAATACATATTTTACAGGGGAGACAGAGTCCGATAGCAGCTCATCGCACTTGTTACAGTGTAGGATTACTGAAAGCAGAGTCCTGGCTAGCTTATTCCATTTCACTATTGCCACTTTGTCAAACAAACTCACCTGTTTGCAGATAGGTGTTGGCTATTTCCACCAGTTTAAAACATCCATAGCCTACTGTATTAACTTCCGTGTTTACTCTTGTTCCTATGGTAATAGGAAACCTCTTGTCTCCCTTTCATTACACCCTTTTATTTCACCAGGTGTCAGTGAAGAGCCTTCTGATGTGAAGGCCTGTTTGGGATAGGGAGTTTTAGTCTCAATTCTCATCGCAATGCATTTGACCAGAAGACTACACATATACTATATTCTCTTCTAACGTGGAACCGAGTTGTATGAGACATCTGTAGGCTGGCTACCTAACCTAAGTCATATTCTTCAAGAATATAGTCAATTACTTTTTCCACATTTTGTTATGTTACAGCCTTATTCTAACATGTATTAAATTGTTTTTCCCCCCTCAATCTGCACACAATACTCCATCATAACAAAGCAAAAACAGGCTTAGAATTGTTAGCAAATTTATTACAAATAAAAAACGTAAATATCACATTTACATAAGTATTCAGACCCTTTTCTCAGCACTTTGTTGAAGCACCTTTGGCAG
Source organism: Salmo salar (assembly GCF_965601325.2). Classification (NCBI taxonomy): domain Eukaryota; kingdom Metazoa; phylum Chordata; class Actinopteri; order Salmoniformes; family Salmonidae; genus Salmo; species Salmo salar. Next base: position 81,323,481 of record NC_138295.1, read on the forward strand.
CAATTACAGCCTCGAGTCTTCTTGAGTATGACGCTACAAGCTTGGCACACCTGTATTTGGGGAGTTTCTCCCATTCTTCTCTGCAAATCCTCTCAAGCTCTGCCAGGTTGGATGGGGAGCGTCGCTGCACAACTATTTTCAGGTCTCTCCAGAGATGTGCGATCGGGTTCAAGTCCGGGTTCTGGCTGGGCCACTCAAGGACATTCAGAGACTTGTCCTGAAGCTCTCCTGTGTTGTCTTGGCTGCGTGCTTAGGGTCGTTGTCCTGTTGGAAGGTGAACCTTTCATTTAACCCATTTTAGAATGTGGAAAAGGTCAAGGGGTCTGACTACTTTCCGAATGCACTGTAGATAGAACTACTATTATTGAAATGAGCCTTGCATTGCAGTCTGGTCTCATAGACTAGACATAACATTGTAAAAGTAAATCTGGGACGCTCAGATTAGTATGATATATTATGTTTGGTATGGTTACATAAGACATATGGTTATTTAAAGTAGGATGGTTGGTAGGGCTGGATGGATGGGTGGGTGTATAACGTGAACGTCTAGCAACCCAAAGGTTGCGAGTTTGAATCTCATCACGGAGAACTTTAGCATTTTAGCTAATTAGCTAATTTTAAACTACTAGCAACTACACTGTATATATATATATATATATATATATATATATATATATATATATATATATATATATATATATATATGAACGTATGTGGACACCCCTTCAAATGAATGGATTTGGCTATTTATGCCACATCCGTTGCTGACAGGTGTATCAAATCGAGCACACCGCCATGCAATCTCCATAGACAAACATTTGCAGTACAATAAAAGTGCTGAAGAGCTCAGTGACTTTCAATGTGGCACCGTCATAGGATGCCACCTTTCCAACAAGTCAGTTTGTTAAATTTCTGCCACACCAGAGCTGCCCCGGTCATCTGTAAGTGTTGTTATTGTGAAGCGAAAACGTCTAGGAGCAACAACGGCTCAGCCACGAAGTGGTAGGCCACACAAGCTCACAGAATGGGACCGCTGAGAGCTGAAGCGCGTAAGCTTAAAAATTGTCTGTCCTCAGTTGCAACACTCACTACCGAGTTCCAAACTGCCTCTGGAAGAAACGTCAGCACAAGAATTGTTCGTCGGAAGCTTCACTAAATGGGTTTCCATGGCTGAACAGCCGCACACAAGCCTGAGATTTCCATCCGCAATGCCAAGCGTCAGCTGGAGTAATGTAACGCTCAGCGCCATTGGACTCTGGAGCAGTAGAAATGCCTTCTCTGGAGTGATAAATCACGCTTCATCACCTGGCAGTCCGACAGACAAATCTGGGTTTGGCGTATGCCTGGAGAACGCTACCTTCCCCAATGCATAGTGACAACTGTAAAGTTTGGTGGAGGAGGAATAATGGCCTGGGGCTGTTTTTCATGGTTCAGGCTAGACCTCTTAGTTCCAGTGAAGGGAAATCTTAATGCTACATTATACAATGACATTCTAGACGATTCTGTGCTTCCAATTTTGTGGCAACAGTTTGGGGAAGGCCCTTTGCTGTTCAACATGACAATGCCCCCATGTACAAAGTGAGGTCCATACAGAAATGGTTTGTCGAGATCGGTGTGGAAGAACTTGACTGGCCTGCACAGAGCCCTGACCTCAACCCCATCGAACACCTTTGGGATGAATTGGATGCCAATTGCGAGCCAGGCCTAATTGCCCAACATCAGTGCCTGACCTCACTAATGCTCTTGTGGATGAATGGAAGCAAGTCCACGCAGCAATGTTCCAACAAGAGTGGAGGCTGTTATAGCAGCAAAGTGGGTACCGACTCCATATTAATGTCCATGATTTTGGAATGAGATGTTCTACAAGCAGGTGTCCACATAATTTTGGTAATGTAATGTACTTAGCATGTTAGCTAACCCTTACCCTAACCTTAACCGTAGCTAACCTAACCCTAACTCCTAAACTTAACCCCAACCCCTAACTCCTAGCCTAGCTAACGTTAGCCAGCTAGCCAGCTCGCCACCTGGCTAGAATTTGTAACATAGCATACGTTTTACTAATTCGGAACATATAGTTTGTTTTGTAAATTCGTAACATATAATGCTAATTGTAATTCGTAACATATCATACGAAATGGGTGATGGACATCCACAAATTAATACATACCATACGAAACATAACATATCATACTAATCTCTAATCTAGACTCAGATTTATGTACAGAGTAATACGAAATGATCTGAATGCTCTGAGACCAGGTTGCATGCAGCACAGCAGAAAATATCCCAGATTGTGCCATTCTTTCATTAGCCTGTTGATTTTCCTGTTGTGGCGCTGTAGTTCTGCCACCGTAAAAGCCTGAGAAGGAGGAGTGTAGCCTACCGCAGCACAGGAGACGTTTTACTTTACCACACCTCGACTCGTGAGCTGACCGTTTTAAAGATATCATGTTCGTTTGAGGGAGAAAGCGGATTCCACACTGATGTTACGGTAATGGCAAATTGGTTGAAATTGGTTGTTTAATTGTGGCAGGGATCTAGATGTAAATGTATTGCTATGCTAATTTCAGAGTGACTGGATTGAACGAACGGTTTTTGGGTTGACAACTCACGTCAGTGTTTGTCGTTAGTAAAATGTTAAATGCAGATGTTACTTACATTGTTGCCTTACAGATGTTTCCGTCTAGACGGTGGCGTACTGGAAGACAAAAATAATGCCTCAATAGAAAATATTTTCTAATGTTCATTTGAGAATTAGGCTACATTCAATGTCCCTACGCTTTAAAAATCACATTGATCAAGATTGGATATTGGACACATTAATACACATTCAATGACCATCTCTTTTCAGGATATTCAATTGGATAGTCACTCAGTTTTATTTAACATGCCTGTTGCCCTGTTGAATTGAGGCTACAACAGAACACTGTAAATCAATGGCCGGTGTTGTTCTCAGGCCAGCTGGAGATCTACATATGCTACACATTTTCACCCTTCACACTCACTCACTCACTCACCCTTCACACACACTCACACACTCACTCACTCACTCACTCACTCACTCACTCACTCACTCACTCACCCTTCACACACACACTCACTCACTCACACACACACACACTCACTCACTCACTCACTCACTCACTCACTCACTCACACTACCTTTACCTTGATCTCCTGGTTCAAAGTCGAGTTCAGTTTGTAAAGAGATACAGTATACCCAAACCTCTTTCTTTGACCTCTAATTTTTGGGGCTTTTACAAAGATGCAAGGGGGTAGGTACTTGTTTGGGGAAAGAATGTCCTTGTCTGGTTATTTACCAGTATTTTATAAGACTGTGAACTAATATGATTACCAGTACATCAAAGATCAAAGCATAGTTGAGATCTTACTCAACTTAGTTGAATTCAGTGCTAATACTGGTGACTTTAATCAAAATAAAGGTTTAATTATTAATCAATCTCCTATTGAAACCACCATGTTGCACAGGGCTCTTAGGTCTTGTATGTCACAGTCCTAAATGTCTGTCTTTCAATCCTGAATCAAATCCATTTGTAAGACTTACTGGTCAATGTAGCTTACATTAGATAATGATTTGGTGACAGTTAAATAGTGTTTACTGTGACTAGATGGAGGAGAGAATCCCCGTAGTATGCCTGCAGCTCTTTTCTGAGGGACAGTTGACCCGGGTCCTGAAACCTTCAGTGGGTGTTGCTGTTATGACAGGAAGTCCCTTGCCACTGCAGCGTGAATCCCTTCTCTTGCATGAGTGTCACAGACAGGAAACCCCTTGCCACTGCAGCGTGAATCCCTTGTCTTGCATGTGTGTCACAGACAGGAAGTCCCTTGCCACTGCAGTGTGAATCCCTTCTCTTGCATGAGTGTCACAGACAGGAAGTCCCTTGCCACTGCAGCGTGAATCCCTTGTCTTGCATGAGTGTCACAGACAGGAAGAGTGATAAGCAAGTGTGTGGGGGACGCATGTTGACTGACAGCAAATAGGCCTGTGGAGATGTAGGCCTATTTAGCATGGGGATGCTGACATGTAGAAATTAACATGCCTATAGTACTGTATCTGAATTGATTGTGCTATTCTAGCAGGTGAAGATTGTTTCACTTCCTATACCTTGTCAGCCTTCAACTAATGGAATCTGGTTTTGACTCGACAGGCCCTACAGTACCTGAGGCAGTGGAAATCTGGGGAGACGAGCATCCACAGGAGATTCAGTGAGAGGGAAGAGGTGACATTCTAAACGTTAAGAGAAAGGAATAGAACCGGACTTGGCACTGAGCCTTGGGGGACACCCATCTTTTTTTGGGATTGGACTGGTTGCAACGCTCTCACCATTCCACCCTAAGCGGCGTTCTTGTTCTCCACCACGTCCTCCGCTGCCTGCAGGGCGTCCAGAGAGAACCAGGGCCTCCGGACCCACTCAGAGCAAAGCAGCAGCACAGCAGGGATGAGCGAGTTCTGGCACAAGATTGGCTGCTGCGTGGTGGCCAAACCTCCACCGGTGAGTTTGTCCCTTCTGAGAAATTACTGGAACACACAGTAACTTTTTAGCTGCCATGCTAGCCCTGCTTTTACAGCTTCAAGGTCAATGGGTCGAGATGAAGATTTTGTCTGATTTTAAGATGTTTACCTGCCTCCCAGGAGTTTGGATATTAGATTGACCACACCACCATATCTACAACTTCACTTGTTGAAGTTAGTTCAGCCATGCCAGCTGTGGATCCTCAAGATGCATGGCATGGGATGACATGGGTATCATTAGCTGATGCTTCAGCCAGTCAACAACACTAGTGAGAAGAGAACCCTCTGCTACTGTCAGTCGCCTGAGAAATAGGTCAGGTAGATGGTGAGGGAGTGGAAGAAGGAAGGACTCTGGCCTTTTCTGTTGTTTTGAAGTGGGTGACCCACATAGTCCCGAAGGTCTGCCTATTTGGAGGGCTAGACTTCAGTCCAGACAAAGACTGCTCTGTCATTAGACGTTACCTCTTGAATCAGGATTAAGAAGACGTAGGTTAGGCCGGGTTCAACCTTAGTCTAGCTCATAGACATGTGTAACTTCATAAAAAGAAAAGCAAAACAAGAAACCCTCCGTTATTACCAGATCAGAAAATATCAAGGCTGTCCCAAGCACTTTCACCTTAAGGGTACTGTGAAACTATTGTTGTAGTAGTAGTCGTCACGTTGTCGTCGTAGACTTGGCATTAAGTCAAATAAGGAGATTGTATCCCTCCACAGCATGTCTCTATGGTAACTCCAGAACCCTCCCTAACAATTAATGGGGTCTCTGAGGGGAAGTGGGCTTCTGGCATGTGCTGCTATTGAGCTCATTCTTTTCCCTCCTTCCTCCTCCCTCTCCTTTATTTTTAGGTCCTTGTTTATTCTATTGTTGGGACGAGAGAAGGCCGGACTAGAATGTGTGTATAGCGTGTGGTGGCATACTAACAAGTGTTACTTCCCAGAAAGGCTTGCTTTGTAAATTGTGTATTTCTGATAACAGTGCAATGACTACATGTCGTTGGACCTGTGTATAATGTAATTAACATTCTTTTTAGTTTTATAAATCCCTAATTATTCAAATTAATAATTGCTATGTGGCATTTGCACTATACAGTCAGAATATTGATACAGTCAGTGTGGTCATGATCCATAATGTGAAATGGCTAATTAATTCCTGTCAGTTCTGGGTCATCTCTGTCTGCACCCAGCGTAGCCTGTTGTAACAAGTGGGGCTTATTCACAGCACTGCTGACAGGTGATGACATGCCTTTACACTGACAGAACTGAACATGCTCTAATAAAACAGGTATTAGAGAAGGGGATGTTCAACATTCCACTTACATTCATGTCATTTAGCAGACGCTCTTATCCAAAACGACTTACAGGAGCAATTCATGTTAAGTGCCTTGCTCAAGGGCACATCGGGCAGATTTTTCACCTGGTTTGGGGGATTCGAACCAGCGACCTTTCAGTTACTAGCCCAAATCTCTTAACCGCCGCTAGGCGACCTGACCTGCCGCTAGGCGGCCTGACCTGACCTGCAGCTAGGCGACCTGACCTGACCTGCCGCTAGGCGACCTGACCTGACCTGCAGCTAGGCGGCCTGACCTGACCTGCCGCTAGGCGACCTGACCTGACCTGCAGCTAGGCGACCTGACCTGACCTGCCGCTAGCGGACCTGACCTGACCTGCCGCTAGCGGACCTGACCTGACCTGCAGCTAGGCGACCTGACCTGCAGCTAGGCGGCCTGACCTGACCTGCAGCTAGGCGGCCTGACCTGACCTGCCGCTAGGCGACCTGACCTGCCGCTAGGCGACCTGACCTGACCTGCCGCTAGCGGACCTGACCTGACCTGCCGCTAGGCGACCTGACCTGACCTGCAGCTAGGCGACCTGACCTGCAGCTAGGCGACCTGACCTGACCTGCCGCTAGGCGACCTGACCTGCAGCTAGGCGGCCTGACCTGACCTGCAGCTAGGCGACCTGACCTGACCTGCCGCTAGGCGACCTGACCTGCAGCTAGGCGACCTGACCTGACCTGCCGCTAGGCGACCTGACCTGCAGCTAGGCGGCCTGACCTGACCTGCCGCTAGGCGACCTGACCTGACCTGCAGCTAGGCGACCTGACCTGACCTGCAGCTAGGCGACCTGACCTGCAGCTAGGCGACCTGACCTGACCTGCCGCTAGGCGACCTGACCTGCAGCTAGGCGACCTGACCTGACCTGCCGCTAGGCGACCTGACCTGACCTGCAGCTAGGCGACCTGACCTGCCGCTAGGCGACCTGACCTGACCTGCAGCTAGGCGGCCTGACCTGACCTGCAGCTAGGCGACCTGACCTGACCTGCCGCTAGGCGACCTGACCTGCAGCTAGGCGACCTGACCTGCAGCTAGGCGGCCTGACCTGACCTGCAGCTAGGCGACCTGACCTGCAGCTAGGCGGCCTGACCAGGTGACCTGACCTGCAGCTAGGCGGCCTGACCTGACCTGCGGCTACGCGACCGACCTGACCTGCAGCTAGGCGGCCTGACCTGACCTGCAGCTAGGCGACCTGACCTGCAGCTAGGCGGCCTGACCTGACCTGCAGCTAGGCGGCCTGACCTGCAGCTAGGCGGCCTGACCTGACCTGCAGCTAGGCGACCTGACCTGCAGCTAGGCGGCCTGACCTGACCTGCAGCTAGGCGACCTGACCTGCAGCTAGGCGACCTGACCTGACCTGCAGCTAGGCGACCTGACCTGCAGCTAGGCGGCCTGACCTGACCTGCCGCTAGGCGGCCTGACCTGACCTGCAGCTAGGCGACCTGACCTGACCTGCCGCTAGGCGACCTGACCTGCAGCTAGGCGACCTGACCTGACCTGCAGCTAGGCGGCCTGACCTGACCTGCCGCTAGGCGACCTGACCTGACCTGCAGCTAGGCGGCCTGACCTGACCTGCCGCTAGGCGACCTGACCTGACCTGCAGCTAGGCGGCCTGACCTGACCTGCCGCTAGGCGGCCTGACCTGACCTGCCGCTAGGCGGCCTGACCTGACCTGCAGCTAGCGGACCTGACCTGACCTGCAGCTAGGCGGCCTGACCTGACCTGCCGCTAGCGGACCTGACCTGACCTGCCGCTAGGCGACCTGACCTGACCTGCCGCTAGCGGACCTGACCTGACCTGCAGCTAGGCGGCCTGACCTGACCTGCCGCTAGCGGACCTGACCTGACCTGCCGCTAGCGGACCTGACCTGACCTGCAGCTAGGCGACCTGACCTGCAGCTAGGCGGCCTGACCTGACCTGCCGCTAGGCGGCCTGACCTGACCTGCAGCTAGGCGGCCTGACCTGACCTGCAGCTAGGCGACCTGACCTGCAGCTAGGCGGCCTGACCTGACCTGCCGCTAGGCGACCTGACCTGCAGCTAGGCGACCTGACCTGCAGCTAGGCGACCTGACCTGACCTGCCGCTAGGCGACCTGACCTGCAGCTAGGCGACCTGACCTGCAGCTAGGCGACCTGACCTGACCTGCCGCTAGGCGACCTGACCTGACCTGCCGCTAGGCGGCCTGACCTGACCTGCCGCTAGGCGACCTGACCTGACCTGCCGCTAGCGGACCTGACCTGACCTGCAGCTAGGCGACCTGACCTGACCTGCCGCTAGGCGACCTGACCTGCAGCTAGGCGGCCTGACCTGACCTGCCGCTAGGCGACCTGACCTGACCTGCAGCTAGGCGACCTGACCTGCAGCTAGGCGACCTGACCTGCAGCTAGGCGACCTGACCTGACCTGCCGCTAGGCGGCCTGACCTGACCTGCCGCTAGGCGACCTGACCTGACCTGCCGCTAGCGGACCTGACCTGACCTGCAGCTAGGCGACCTGACCTGACCTGCCGCTAGGCGACCTGACCTGCAGCTAGGCGGCCTGACCTGACCTGCCGCTAGGCGGCCTGACCTGACCTGCCGCTAGGCGACCTGACCTGACCTGCCGCTAGGCGACCTGACCTGCAGCTAGGCGGCCTGACCTGACCTGCAGCTAGGCGACCTGACCTGACCTGCAGCTAGGCGACCTGACCTGACCTGCAGCTAGGCGACCTGACCTGACCTGCCGCTAGGCGACCTGACCTGACCTGCCGCTAGGCGACCTGACCTGCAGCTAGGCGGCCTGACCTGACCTGCCGCTAGGCGACCTGACCTGACCTGCCGCTAGGCGGACCTGACCTGACCTGCCAGCTAGGCGGCCTGACCTGACCTGCCGCTAGGCGACCTGACCTGACCTGCCGCTAGGCGCCGCCTGACCTGCAGCTAGGCGGCCTGACCTGACCTGCACGCTAGGCGAGCCTGACCTGACCTGCCGCTAGGCGACCTGACCTGACCTGCCGCTAGGCGGACCTGACCTGACCTGCCGCTAGGCGACCTGACCTGACCTGCCGCTAGGCGGCCTGACCTGACCTGCCAGCTAGGCGGCCTGACCTGACCTGCCGCTAGGCGGCCTGACCTGACCTGCCGCTAGGCGGACCTGACCTGACCTGCCGCTAGGCGGCCTGACCTGACCTGCCGCTAGGCGGACCTGACCTGACCTGCCAGCTAGGCGACCTGACCTGACCTGCCGCTAGGCGGACCTGACCTGACCTGCAGCTAGGCGACCTGACCTGCACCTGCCGCTAGGCGCGACCTGACCTGACCTGCCGCTAGGCGACCTGACCTGACCTGCAGCTAGGCGACCTGACCTGCAGCTAGGCGACCTGACCTGACCTGCAGCTAGGCGGCCTGACCTGACCTGCCGCTAGGCGACCTGACCTGCCGCTAGGCGACCTGACCTGCAGCTAGGCGGCCTGACCTGACCTGCCGCTAGGCGACCTGACCTGACCTGCCGCTAGGCGACCTGACCTGACCTGCAGCTAGGCGGCCTGACCTGACCTGCCGCTAGGCGACCTGACCTGACCTGCAGCTAGGCGACCTGACCTGACCTGCCGCTAGCGGACCTGACCTGACCTGCCGCTAGGCGGCCTGACCTGACCTGCCGCTAGGCGGCCTGACCTGACCTGCAGCTAGGCGACCTGACCTGACCTGCCGCTAGGCGACCTGACCTGACCTGCAGCTAGGCGACCTGACCTGCAGCTAGGCGACCTGACCTGACCTGCAGCTAGGCGACCTGACCTGACCTGCAGCTAGGCGACCTGACCTGACCTGCCGCTAGGCGACCTGACCTGCCGCTAGGCGACCTGACCTGCAGCTAGGCGACCTGACCTGACCTGCCGCTAGGCGACCTGACCTGACCTGCCGCTAGGCGACCTGACCTGCCGCTAGGCGACCTGACCTGCCGCTAGGCGACCTGACCTGCAGCTAGGCGACCTGACCTGACCTGCCGCTAGGCGACCTGACCTGACCTGCCGCTAGGCGACCTGACCTGACCTGCCGCTAGGCGACCTGACCTGCCGCTAGTCGACCTGACCTGACCTGCAGCTAGGCGACCTGACCTGACCTGCAGCTAGGCGACTTGACCTGACCTGCAGCTAGGCGACTTGACCTGACCTGCAGCTAGGCGACTTGACCTGACCTGCCGCTAGGCGACCTGACCTGCCTCTAGGCGACCTGACCTGCAGCTAGGCGGCCTGACCTGACCTGCAGCTAGGCGACCTGACCTGACCTGCCGCTAGGCGACCTGACCTGCAGCTAGGCGACCTGACCTGACCTGCCGCTAGGCGGCCTGACCTGACCTGCCGCTAGGCGACCTGACCTGCAGCTAGGCGACCTGACCTGCAGCTAGGCGACCTGACCTGACCTGCCGCTAGGCGGCCTGACCTGACCTGCCGCTAGGCGACCTGACCTGCAGCTAGGCGGCCTGACCTGACCTGCAGCTAGGCGACCTGACCTGACCTGCCGCTAGGCGACCTGACCTGCCGCTAGGCGACCTGACCTGCAGCTAGGCGACCTGACCTGACCTGCCGCTAGGCGGCCTGACCTGACCTGCCGCTAGGCGCCGACCTGACCTGCAGCTAGGCGACCTGACCTGCAGCTAGGCGACCTGACCTGACCTGCCGCTAGGCGGCCTGACCTGACCTGCCGCTAGGCGACCTGACCTGCAGCTAGGCGGCCTGACCTGACCTGCAGCTAGGCGACCTGACCTGACCTGCCGCTAGGCGACCTGACCTGCCGCTAGGCGACCTGACCTGCAGCTAGGCGACCTGACCTGACCTGCCGCTAGGCGGCCTGACCTGACCTGCCGCTAGGCGACCTGACCTGCAGCTAGGCGACCTGACCTGCAGCTAGGCGACCTGACCTGACCTGCCGCTAGGCGGCCTGACCTGACCTGCCGCTAGGCGACCTGACCTGCAGCTAGGCGACCTGACCTGCAGCCATTGAGTACGAAATAACAAGTAGAAGATCAAAACTCTTATCGAAGATCATCCCATTCAGGTTACAAAATGCATTGTGTGTGTGTACTGTAAAGTCTGTAAGTTATTTTCTTCCATTGGGCTTGATTGCATAATATCTGTCTGTCCCCATTTTCTATTTCTATATATTTTCTATTATTTCCAGAGAAAGAGGCGCAGGAAAATCGACCGCAGCATGATCGGCGAGCCCACAAACTTTGTCCACTTGACACACATTGGCTCTGGGGAGATGGCAGAGGGCCGGGCCCCGGTAAGAGAGATAATACCTAGACTGACTGGGGCTGGTGTGTCTTAAAATGTGTCGAGATATTGTGAAGGTGGTGTGTGAAGGTGGTGTGTGAAGGTGGTGTGTGAAGGTGGTGTGTGAAGGTGGTGTGTGAAGGTGGTGTGTGAAGGTGGTGTGTGAAGGTGGTGTGTGAAGGTTGTGTGTGTGTGTGTGTGTGTGTGTGTGTGTGTGTGTGTGTGTGTGTGTGTGTGTGTGTGTGTGTTACTCCTCAGTACATGGGCTGGGCTTTGCAGCTTCCAACCTGCCGCTAGGAATGTTGGCCTGGTTTCCCATGGAATACAGTCACATTGGACAGGGAATGAGAGGAGGAAATGTAGAAACGCTGGGAAATGTTGGCCTGGTATTCCCATGGAATACAGTCACATTGGACAGGGAATGAGAGGAGGAAATGTAGAAACGCTGGGAAATGTTGGCCTGGTATTCCCATGGAATACAGTCACATTGGACAGGGAATGAGAGGAGGAAATGTTTCTCAATTCGTTCACCTATTAGTAGGATATGGATATTAACTTTAGTTTGAAACCTGTTACGCTATGATGGATAAAGTGTATACAGTACTATCAGAAGACTAGCCAATCACTAGTCTGGTCACTGTTTAAATCACTGTATACAGCTGTATGGAAAGTAGGTTCCACTGTATGGAAAGTAGGTTAAATTGAGTGATAGTCCATTTCTCAATGCATTACATGATGTTGATATCAGTACTAAAATGTATGGACTACTGTGTCACTCTGCTAAATGACTGAAATGTATGGACTACTGTCACTCTGCTAAATGACTGAAATGTATGGACTACTGTCACTCTGCTAAATGACTGAAATGTATGGACTACTGTCGCTCTGCTAAATGACTGAAATGTATGGACTACTGTGTCGCTCTGCTAAATGACTGAAATGTATGGACTACTGTGTCGCTCTGCTAAATGACTGAAATGTATGGACTACTGTCGCTCTGCTAAATGACTGAAATGTATGGACTACTGTCGCTCTGCTAAATGACTGAAATGTATGGACTACTGTCGCTCTGCTAAATGACTGAAATGTATGGACTACTGTTGCTCTGCTAAATGACTGAAATGTATGGACTACTGTCACTCTGCTAAATGACTGAAATGTATGGACTACTGTCGCTCTGCTAAATGACTGAAATGTGTGGACTACTGTGTCGCTCTGCTAAATGACTGAAATGTGTGGACTACTGTGTCGCTCTGCTAAATGACTGAAATGTATGGACTACTGTGTCGCTCTGCTAAATGACTGAAATGTATGGACTACTGTCACTCTGCTAAATGACTGAAATGTATGGACTACTGTCACTCTGCTAAATGACTGAAATGTATGGACTACTGTCGCTCTGCTAAATGACTGAAATGTATGGACTACTGTCACTCTGCTAAATGACTGAAATGTATGGACTACTGTCGCTCTGCTAAATGACTGAAATGTGTGGACTACTGTGTCGCTCTGCTAAATGACTGAAATGTATGGACTACTGTGTCGCTCTGCTAAATGACTGTTCCATCGTGATCATGACCTCCAGTTGTGAAAGTCACCAGATCTTTTGAATGAAATGACACATTTCCACATTGTATCAGGAGGTGGGCTGAGAACAGTCAGGTGAGGAGTATGTTACTGAAACGTGTTACATAATTCCATTTCCTCAGCTGCTATTGCGTAACCCTCTAATGTCCATTGTTCTGTTATGACCCATAGCTGTCAGACTGTAGTTATTGTAGTGTTCGTCAAGCACATGCCGTTTCTGCAACGCCTGACGTCAGAATGATTGATCCACACCTGTGCATTCATCCAACTCTGAACTGCGCCGTTAAAAAGTAAAGGAGAAAAAAACCCACAGCCTAAAGCAAGTCCCATTCCTCCTCACTCCATCCCCATCATATGGTCACTCATCATTATGTAAAGACGTAGGTTATGAGTAATGCTGCTGGCCAAATGGATCAAATGTTGTCAGTCCAAATGGGATCATGTTTCATATGAACACCACAGAAACGGACTGTTAAATATGTTACATAAAATGATACAGTATAGAAACAACACATGAAATCATAGTTCTAATTCTGGCTTCGGATCCTGCCTCTCCATCCATATGTTATCATGAAGAGGTTATGACCTGCCTTTTGATATGAAAATGACTAAGTATCTGTAGAAACTCTAACAGTCGTTATCTTCCTGTCCTGCAGTCAGGGCCGGTCCAGGATAAGATGAGGTCGAAAGGACCCAGTGCCAACGGCCGCAGGAGCATGTTATAGCTGCTGCCTACCAAGTAAGTACCCAGTTAATGAAGCTATCGCCATATCTGCAATGCAATAGCTTCTCTGGAACTGACCTTCACTTCTGGAACTGACCTTCACTTCTCTGGAACTAACCACCTTCACTTCTCTCTGTAGGCATGGAGAACCATTTCCATCCTCTATGCGCCCCTCTCATCCCAAATCAAAAGCAGTCACTGCAGCGTAACCTGTTTCTAATGGAGCACTTGGCAAACCTGAGAGCGGACCCTAATAGAGAGCAGAGAGGCTCTTCCTGACGTCTGCAGGATCCATTTAGCCAAACAGGACGATGCCCTTTCTGTGGTCACCACAAGAATCGCCCTGCTCAGAGGAGGATGGACTGATGTTTTTGATGCTTTTTAAAGAAAAGTATTTGTCTTTCTGATGGACTTTGGACTTCCACTGTATTTCAGCCAACAACGTTTCTGTGTCATGGCCAGCAAGCGTGTGTGAGAGTGTTTAGCAAAATTTGTTGACTAACATGGCTGATTCCATTTCAGGAAGTGAAGATTGTTCTCAAGGATCACCTGAATGTTGTAAACCATTGACCTACTGCCAAACAAATAGTATCCAAAATATCTTGCGTATCTGTCTAATGAATGAGGATGCACTTTTATTTTCCCACAGTGCATAGTTAAAGGTGTCTTTGTGTGTGTTTATAAGTGCAAAATGCTATGTGATTTTGTTGCTGTTTAGATGCCAGTACTGAGTAGTGTTATTTTGATTGTACCAGTTGCCATAGAGCCCCATTTGGACTGCTACCCAGTTGCCATAGAACCCCATTTGGACTGCTACCCAGTTGCCATAGAACCCCATTTGGACTGCTACCCAGTTGCCATAGAACCCCATTTGGACTGCTACCCAGTTGCCATAGAACCCCATTTGGACTGCTACCCAGTTGCAAGCATACAGATAACTGCCAAAATAAAGGAAACCCCAATATAGTGTCTTAATAAGGTATTGGGCACCACGAGCCAGAACAGCTTTAATGCACCTTGGCATAGATTCTACAAGTGTCTGGAACTCAATTGGAGGGATGCGACACCATCCCTCCATGAGAAATTAAATAATCTGGTGTTTTGTTGATGGTGGTGGAAAACGCTGTCTCAGGCTCCGCTCCAGAATCTCCTATAAGTGTTCAATTGGGTTGAGATCTGGTGACTGAGACGGCCATGGCATATGGTTTACATCCTTTTCATGCTCATCAAACCATTGTGGCCACTTGTGCCCAGTGGATGGGTCATTGTAATCCTGGAAGAGACCACTCCCATCGGGGTAGATCTGTTTCACCCTACAGTAGGTAGAAGGTGATCACTCAGAATGGCTGTGTATTTATTGGAGTTTACCTTGTCCTCCATGGGGTTGAGTGGACCTAAACCATGCCAGGAAAATGCACCTCCACACCATAACAGAGCTGCCAATAAGTACCCTCATTTACTCAAGTGTTTCCTTTTATTTTAGCAGTTCCCTGTAGCTGGTCACTGTGATACACAATTTACTAGCACCTACTCTGAAAAACCCAAACTATTAGTCAGCGGGAAGAGTCTGTTAGTAACACGGGTTGTTGTTGAAATTCGAAACACCCTGACCATTACGGGGCTTTCCAGTGATCTATCCTGGAATTATGCCACTCATTAAATCAACTGCATCGAAGGAACATTCCAGAAGGTAGTTTGTTCTCTTGTCGGGGGGGAGGGGGATGTCCACCCCATTGATCAGAATGGAAAATTCCAACCATTTCACTGTGCATTCCCCTTGTAATTTCTATATGGCCTCCCACTTGAGCTTGTTGTAGGTGACGTGCCCTCCAAGCTGGCTTGTGACCCACATGACATCCACACGATAGTGACATACATTCTGAAACCAGGTGGCAGTTTTAAACATCTGATTTAAATCATACAGTAGAAATGAAAGTTTGTTTCCTGTACACAACTGTATTTCTGACGTGCTTAGTATACACAATCTGTGAATAACTCGTCACTCTCTGTAGTTTTTTTGCTAAGTGTGTCCATACGGGGGAAAATTCACCGTTTGAATTGGAATGTTTTTTTAATATTGTATCTTATTTGATTTAGCTAGGCCAGTATCCTATGTGATTTAGCTAGGCCATTATCCTATGTGATTTAGCTAGGCCAGTATCCTATACCAGAACATATGGCGTATGGATGGTGTAGAACATGTACAGTATGTTGTCCCTTTCACTAATACCGTATGTGTTTTATACACTGGGCCTAATGTTTACTTAATGCTGAAGGGTGACTTTGCATATTGCTTGGTGGCTTTCCTATCTTTGTTAGAGCATGTAATCCTGGGTAAATTCTCAGCCTAACAGAATGACTGCTGCCTTGAAGTTTCTTGAACAGTGTACATTGGGAACGTCAGTCATTTGAGTCTGTTGGCATTTTAAGTTTCTATCCCATCTTTATCATGATTGTTGTTAGACCAAAGCTTGAGTTCATTAGAAATGATTTGTGCAACCTCTTGATTCTTCCTGGAAATACAGTTCACATTCTGAATAGAATTCTGGGGGAGTAATCTCTTCTGATGTTGAATGTTATCACCAAATGTGTTACTCAATTTTCACTGCCTGGTACAGAAATAATAGAATTTCAACCAACTGGTTTCAGTGGCCCCTATGGGCTCTGCTGTGAACATTTCTGGGAGATTGTATCATTTTCATTGAAGTTAAAGTGGGAATCTATAGTTGCTACATCCATTTTGGGATTTATAAATTATATATACCCATTGATTCTTGAATATCTCATAAATGCCTTAGTTCAACTATATTGTTGATATCATGGATGTTCAGTCCTTGCATTAGTAGCTCTATGAGTTTGAGAGCGGTTACATTTCTCCAGGCCCATTCTTCAGCATTTTACCAAAACACAGGCAGGGTGACTGCTTTGTCATTGTTTCAATTAAGGATTCTAGCTTTAATCTCAAACTACTTCAACAAACACATCTCACTGAATCCATCTGGTATAGCACAAATATTGCAATCTAAACAAATGCCCTAAAATAAATGGAATGTATGCTATAGTCTGTGTACGTCTCTCTTTTAAAAACATGCATAACAAAGATGCAACTAACAATGCAAATAGTTGGTATGGAAATCTTGTTCTAAGAGCAGCCCAGGGTTGAGTGAATAGATGGGTGCAAGGATCATGTTCCAGCAGCAAAACCCACTGGAACAGAAGATTACAATTTAATGGGAGTAGACTCCATGAACTGTCTAACCATGTGAAATACAGTCCTAAGTAGAGGACGGGTGAAGTCTAAAGGGTGTCTAGTCGAGGACGGGTGAAGTCTAAAGGGTGTCTAGTCGAGGACGGGTGAAGTCTAAAGGGTGTCTAGTAGAGGACGGGTGAAGTCTAAAGGGTGTCTAGTCGAGGACGGGTGAAGGCTACGGGGTGTCTAGTCGAGGACGGGTGAAGTCTAAAGGGTGTCTAGTCGAGGACGGGTGAAGTCTAAAGGGTGTCTAGTCGAGGACGGGTGAAGGCTACGGGGTGTCTAGTAGAGGACGGGTGAAGTCTAAAGGGTGTCTAGTCGAGGACGGGTGAAGTCTAAAGGGTGTCTAGTCGAGGACGGGTGAAGTCTAAAGGGTGTCTAGTAGAGGACGGGTGAAGTCTAAAGGGTGTCTAGTAGAGGACGGGTGAAGTCTACGGGGTGTCTAGTCGAGGACGGGTGAAGTCTAAAGGGTGTCTAGTCGAGGACGGGTGAAGTCTAAAGGGTGTCTAGTCGAGGACGGGTGAAGGCTACGGGGTGTCTAGTCGAGGACGGGTGAAGGCTACGGGGTGTCTAGTAGAGGACGGGTGAAGTCTAAAGGGTGTCTAGTCGAGGACGGGTGAAGTCTAAAGGGTGTCTAGTAGAGGACGGGTGAAGGCTACGGGGTGTCTAGTCGAGGACGGGTGAAGGCTACGGGGTGTCTAGTCGAGGACGGGTGAAGTCTAAAGGGTGTCTAGTCGAGGACGGGTGAAGGCTACGGGGTGTCTAGTCGAGGACGGGTGAAGTCTAAAGGGTGTCTAGTAGAGGACGGGTGAAGTCTAAAGGGTGTCTAGTCGAGGACGGGTGAAGTCTAAAGGGTGTCTAGTCGAGGACGGGTGAAGTCTAAAGGGTGTCTAGTCGAGGACGGGTGAAGGCTACGGGGTGTCTAGTCGAGGACGGGTGAAGTCTAAAGGGTGTCTAGTCGAGGACGGGTGAAGTCTACGGGGTGTCTAGTCGAGGACGGGTGAAGGCTACGGGGTGTCTAGTCGAGGACGGGTGAAGGCTACGGGGTGTCTAGTAGAGGACGGGTGAAGGCTACGGGGTGTCTAGTCGAGGACGGGTGAAGGCTACGGGGTGTCTAGTCGAGGACGGGTGAAGGCTACGGGGTGTCTAGTCGAGGACGGGTGAAGGCTACGGGGTGTCTAGTCGAGGACGGGTGAAGGCTACGGGGTGTCTAGTAGAGGACGGGTGAAGGCTACGGGGTGTCTAGTAGAGGACGGGTGAAGGCTACGGGGTGTCTAGTAGAGGACGTGGTGAAGGCTACGGGGTGTCTAGTCGAGGACGTGTGAAGGCTACGGGGTGTCTAGTAGAGGACGGGTGAAGGCTACGGGGTGTCTAGTCGAGGACGGGTGAAGTCTAAAGGGTGTCTAGTCGAGGACGGGTGAAGTATAAAGGGTGTCTAGTCGAGGACGGGTGAAGTCTACGGGGTGTCCAGTAGAGGACGGGTGAAGGCTACGGGGTGTCCAGTCGAGGACGGGTGAAGGCTACGGGGTGTCCAGTAGAGGACGGGTGAAGGCTACGGGGTGTCTAGTCGAGGACGGGTGAAGGCTACGGGGTGTCTAGTAGAGGACGTGGTGAAGGCTACGGGGTGTCTAGTCGAGGACGGGTGAAGGCTACGGGGTGTCTAGTCGAGGACGGGTGAAGGCTACGGGGTGTCTAGTCGAGGACGGGTGAAGGCTACGGGGTGTCTAGTCGAGGACGGGTGAAGGCTACGGGGTGTCTAGTAGAGGACGTGGTGAAGGCTACGGGGTGTCTAGTCGAGGACGGGTGAAGGCTACGGGGTGTCTAGTCGAGGACGGGTGAAGGCTACGGGGTGTCTAGTAGAGGACGGGTGAAGGCTACGGGGTGTCTAGTAGAGGACGTGGTGAAGGCTACGGGGTGTCTAGTCGAGGACGGGTGAAGGCTACGGGGTGTCTAGTAGAGGACGGGTGAAGGCTACGGGGTGTCTAGTCGAGGACGGGTGAAGTCTAAAGGGTGTCTAGTCGAGGACGGGTGAAGTATAAAGGGTGTCTAGTCGAGGACGGGTGAAGTCTACGGGGTGTCCAGTAGAGGACGGGTGAAGGCTACGGGGTGTCCAGTCGAGGACGGGTGAAGGCTACGGGGTGTCCAGTAGAGGACGGGTGAAGGCTACGGGGTGTCTAGTCGAGGACGGGTGAAGGCTACGGGGTGTCTAGTAGAGGACGTGGTGAAGGCTACGGGGTGTCTAGTAGAGGACGTGGTGAAGGCTACGGGGTGTCTAGTCGAGGACGGGTGAAGGCTACGGGGTGTCTAGTCGAGGACGGGTGAAGGCTACGGGGTGTCTAGTAGAGGACGTGGTGAAGGCTACGGGGTGTCTAGTCGAGGACGGGTGAAGTCTAAAGGGTGTCTAGTCGAGGACGGGTGAAGTCTAAAGGGTGTCTAGTCGAGGACGGGTGAAGTCTACGGGGTGTCCAGTAGAGGACGGGTGAAGGCTACGGGGTGTCCAGTCGAGGACGGGTGAAGGCTACGGGGTGTCTAGTAGAGGACGGGTGAAGGCTACGGGGTGTCTAGTCGAGGACGGGTGAAGGCTACGGGGTGTCTAGTAGAGGACGTGGTGAAGGCTACGGGGTGTCTAGTCGAGGACGGGTGAAGGCTACGGGGTGTCTAGTCGAGGACGGGTGAAGTCTACGGGGTGTCCAGTAGAGGACGTGGTGAAGGCTACGGGGTGTCTAGTCGAGGACGGGTGAAGGCTACGGGGTGTCTAGTCGAGGACGGGTGAAGGCTACGGGGTGTCTAGTCGAGGACGGGTGAAGGCTACGGGGTGTCTAGTAGAGGACGGGTGAAGGCTACGGGGTGTCTAGTCGAGGACGGGTGAAGGCTACGGGGTGTCTAGTCGAGGACGGGTGAAGTCTACGGGGTGTCCAGTAGAGGACGTGGTGAAGGCTACGGGGTGTCTAGTCGAGGACGGGTGAAGGCTACGGGGTGTCTAGTCGAGGACGGGTGAAGGCTACGGGGTGTCTAGTCGAGGACGGGTGAAGGCTACGGGGTGTCTAGTAGAGGACGTGGTGAAGGCTACGGGGTGTCTAGTCGAGGACGGGTGAAGGCTACAGGGTGTCTAGTCGAGGACGGGTGAAGTCTACGGGGTGTCTAGTCGAGGACGGGTGAAGTCTACGGGGTGTCTAGTCGAGGACGGGTGAAGTCTAAAGGGTGTCTAGTCGAGGACGGGTGAAGGCTACGGGGTGTCTAGTCGAGGACGGGTGAAGGCTACGGGGTGTCTAGTCGAGGACGGGTGAAGGCTACGGGGTGTCTAGTAGAGGACGTGGTGAAGGCTACGGGGGTCTAGTCGAGGACGTGTGAGGCTACAGGGTGTCTAGTAGAGGACGGGTGAAGGCTACGGGGTGTCTAGTAGGGACGGGTGAAGGCTACGGGGTGTCTAGTCGAGGACGGGTGAAATCTACGGGGTGTCTAGTAGAGGACGGGTGAAGTCTACGGGGTGTCCAGTAGAGGACGGGTGAAGGCTACGGGGTGTCTAGTCGAGGACGGGTGAAGGCTACGGGGTGTCTAGTAGAGGACGTTGTGAAGTCTACGGGGTGTCTAGTCGAGGACGGGTGAAGGCTACGGGGTGTCTAGTCGAGGACGTTGTGAAGGCTACGGGGTGTCCAGTCGAGGACGGGTGAAGGCTACGGGGTGTCTAGTAGAGGACGGGTGAAGGCTACGGGGTGTCTAGTCGAGGACGGGTGAAGGCTACGGGGTGTCTAGTAGAGGACGTGGTGAAGGCTACGGGGTGTCTAGTAGAGGACGTTGTGAAGGCTACGGGGTGTCTAGTAGAGGACGGGTGAAGGCTACGGGGTGTCTAGTCGAGGACGGGTGAAGGCTACGGGGTGTCTAGTCGAGGACGTTGTGAAGTCTACGGGGTGTCCAGTAGAGGACGGGTGAAGTCTACGGGGTGTCTAGTAGAGGACGTGGTGAAGGCTACGGGGTGTCCAGTCGAGGACGGGTGAAGGCTACGGGGTGTCTAGTCGAGGACGTTGTGAAGTCTACGGGGTGTCCAGTAGAGGACGGGTGAAGTCTACGGGGTGTCTAGTAGAGGACGTGGTGAAGGCTACGGGGTGTCTAGTAGAGGACGTGGTGAAGGCTACGGGGTGTCTAGTCGAGGACGTTGTGAAGTCTACGGGGTGTCTAGTAGAGGACGTGGTGAAGGCTACGGGGTGTCCAGTCGAGGACGTTGTGAAGTCTACGGGGTGTCCAGTAGAGGACGGGTGAAGGCTACGGGGTGTCCAGTCGAGGACGGGTGAAGGCTACGGGGTGTCTAGTCGAGGACGTTGTGAAGTCTACGGGGTGTCCAGTAGAGGACGGGTGAAGGCTACGGGGTGTCTAGTCGAGGACGTTGTGTAGTCTACGGGGTGTCTAGTAGAGGACGGGTGAAGGCTACGGGGTGTCTAGTAGAGGACGGGTGAAGGCTACACCCCGTAGACTGTGTCTAGTCGAGGACGTTGTGAAGGCTACGGGGTGTCTAGTCGAGGACGGGTGAAGGCTACGGGGTGTCTAGTGTTTTTGAACAGTAATATTCACTGGATGTACTTTATATTACCACCTTTAACTCCAGTCCTACTCTGCTCAGAATAACCAGCAGTCTTTATTTCACACCTGAAGATTATTATTCCATTATTTCATCTTCACTTATTTACGTAAGCTTCTTCAACAACAAAAAAAAACAAACAGCCCAAAGACGAGTCCCGTGATAACAGCTTTATTTACATGAACAACTGACGAGCAGACAGACCACCGGGACAAAGATGTGAATGCAGAGGAGTACAAAATAATCCCTGAAAAACAAGCAGCCAGATTCCAGTCGTTAACGAAGGACACCATATCTATCTCAGAGGCCATTCAGTTTCCTCCTCCACAATGCAACACAATTCTGAGTATTTCAGAACACCCAGCTGACATGAGCGATACCAACCACCATATAATCTTACTGAATACTAATCTGATTTAATACTGAATGCATCATCGTCTCATGTATTTAAGATCTGTTGTCCATAAATGTTAACTACCACCAGTTTTTTTTAAAGGAGTCTTTTGAGGACTTGTGTAGATTTAAAAACATCCCCAATGTGGTGTTATAATTCAGTAGCAGTAACATTGAAAAAAAACACATTTCCAGTGGTAGCATTGTCATTGGTTACACTAATTGCACTGTTTGTCTACATAACCTGTTTCAAGTACTCATGACATCACCCTGAAGAAGGTAGTGATGCCGAAACGTTGGTCAATTCCCAATAAATTCCTGGGAGTTTATATATGGAGTGTGAGACTTTATTTTCATAGCTTATAGTTTATTCATTGTTAGTCAGCACCTCCACACAAACAATTTTTTTCTGGGTGTGCGCCAGCTCATGTTTTTTAATCAGCACAAAGGACTAACATAATACAATACATTCAATAGCTCCCTTTTTCAGAAAAATGTTTTTCATTTTCAGATGAATATTCTTCATCCCTAATTAATGGACAAGTCACTGTTCCTGTGTACGAGTTACAGTAAATGCAGGCAGTAGTATTCTTCCATGGCTACCTCACTTCCTGTGGCTGTCAAAGCCCATTTCCTGAATGCCTGCAGCATTTCCATGGTGACACCCCTTCCTTTAAAATAGTGTAAAAGCCCTTACACATGTGGTAAGCAGTGCTCTAAAACAAATATCTTAAAGTGAGAAGCTCATTCAGCTATAGAAAGTATGGTTAGAAAATTACAATTACAAAAGTACAGGTTGTTCAAGAGTTCTCTTACATAAATATTTGCTCTGAGGGTAGGCTATAAAAAGGCTTAGGTTTACAAGGTCAGAATAATACAGTAAAATACATCAATTTATGTCATGATGTAAATTCTGATTTATTTTATTAAATACACTTTGTCTCCATCTTAACCTAAAGTATTTGTTGCGCATCAATCACATTTTAGTAAACATTAAAAGGTGACATCCTAACAACCTGACAGTCAAAAGTGTTGTACTTGGCACTAGAGTGCAGTAAGCCCTTACAGATAAAGTAGCAGTAAATGTCAATGTGAGTTCCAGTGAAGGTAACTGTAACAGAAACCCATCTGGACCTTTCATTTAACTCTAGTGTTAAATGTTGTGTTCAAACTGACTGTAGGTTGCTCCTTGACGACAGGTCTCACAAATCACTCTGGCATCAATACATATGATAGGGTTGCATTCAAGAACCACAAAATAGGGGCAGTTATGAAACTGTTGCAAAGCCAGTGGCTTGGGGAAGTGAACTTCTTTAGTGACGTTACGTTCAACGATGAATAAATAAAAGGTGTGTCTGTACACACTAAAAGTCTTTCATTTTCTGTACAACAAAAGTGCTGCACGTCCAAGCATACCTGCAGGGTGACATTTGGACTAGTTAACTTTTGAACTTGCATGGTAATTCAGCCCATAGTTCCTGGTCGTCTGCTGTCTTCCCCTCCTTCTCCTAGCCACTCAAAATGTCCGCTCTTTGGCTTCCCACGATATGTCCCTCACCTCACCCGTTCATCCTCACATCATACCTAGAGAAAACAACGCACTTTTAATACGGGAATAATAATCCTACAAAGTAAAAGTAAAAGTGTAATAACTTCGAGGCTAATATAGCTCTGAAGAGAAGCCAGTCACTCACTCTCGGATGCTGTCGGGGATCTGTAGGTGTTCCATTGGGATGTACTCGGACAGCTCCTGCAGGCTGTGAATGAAGCGGATCTTCCGGCTGAACTTCTCACTGTGGAGGGCACAGAGAGGTCAGAGGTTAGAGTGAACATCAGCATGGTCAAGGCATAGGCATATGCTGTAGCTGGATCTTCACAACAGATGGAGTGGGACTCACTGAAGCAGTGTGACTCGTTGAATCATCTTCTGAGGACTGATGTGGTTCAACTGAAATATGACTTTAATGGTTCTGCTCACCTGATGAAAGGCTTGACGACAGTGATGAGTGCTTTGATGTACCAGGCAGGGTGGACCACAAAGAGCCCCTTCAGGTCCTTCCTCAACCTGCCAGGAGAACCATCACCATGACTCCACAGACATTACATTTACATGACTCATCCACATTATTCAGGGCGAGTTACAATACGTGTCAAATACGTAGGTGGAAACAACCACATGATTTGAGTAACATAGTGGCTGAGGCAGAATCTCTGGATGGAACACAGCGAATGTCTGTGATTTCGTAAACGATCCCCTAGGCATGGGCAGAAACCTGACGTCAATGTCTGTTTCTCTGAGTCACATGAAGAAAATCATTTACTTAGACGCCTCAGTAAACACCAGCCTTATGTGAATACAATAAGAATGTTCATCCTATGTGTAGTTCTCCTCTTAATGCCCTGGGAAGAGTGCCGTGAGACCTGACTCTGAGACCTGACTCGGCTTTGAGACCTGACTCTGATGATATGACTCAAAAGCTCACGGTTGCATAGCAACTGCATTTGCCTCCCTCCAAATTGAGCGCGTGAGGTAACGTCTGAGGGCTGGTTTTCTCAAAGACACCAGTGTCTGGAAGTAGGTCTGGTCTCGTCCAAGTTCACCAGAAGACATGCTACAGATGGAGGATCTAAATTGGATCACCCATTTGCAGGATAACGTCCCTGCAATGCAGGACATTTTTTATGTAGTGTATTTGAGGTTTAAAAAGGCTTCTGACATTTTGACTTGATTTTCCCTCATGAAAAATATATCAACCCTTACACAAATGTCTATTAATTATAATCCACATAATAATTCACATTTCCGGTTGCTTGAAGATTATTTTCCTGTTGTAGCAAACTGGCTCAAATTAAGATCCTACATCTGTACCTTTGGCACTATAATTCCCTAAGGCAGGGTTTCCCAAACTCGATCCTGGGGGCCCCCTGGGAGCAAGTTTTGTTTTTTGCCCTAACACTACACAGCTGATTTAAATAATCCAAGCTTGATGAGTTGGTTCTTTGAATCAGCTGTGTAGTGCCTGGGCAAAAACCAAAACGTGCACCGAGTTTGGGAAACCCCACCCTAAGGTATATTAGGAGCAAGATGGTCAACCTGACGTTTTTCATGAATATTGTCTTCAATTGGGAGGCCACTGTGGTATGCACAGTGAATGTGGTGGTTTATGTATGGGAATGTTATGTTGTGGAGTGTGGCCAGTGGCCAGGCATGCAGAGACTGAGCACTGAGCTGCCTTTATATGGACTATGGAAACATCTCAGTGATAAGGAGGACTACATTACAGTAGAACCAACAGCACAGATACAGTATGAGACAACTGGCAAATATACCGACACGTGGATATACTTTAATACATTTATTTTTGATTGGATTTGTATTATTGATATTGATTATTGTACTGCGATGTTGAGAGAGCCAGCACACAAGCATTTCACTGCACCTTTTATACCTGCTGGAAACGGTGTACGTGATGAATACAATTTGATTTTGCACACGCACACAGTCAGGGGTCAGAGGGTTATCTGAGGAATGTCCGGAGGGGGCACTCCCCTGTGGTAGAGATCCTCACAGCCCTGAGTCATTACACTTCCCTGTGGTAAAGATCCTCACAGCCCTGAGTCATTACACTTCCCTGTGGTAGAGATCCTCACAGCCCTGAGTCATTACACTACCCTGTGGTAGAGATCCTCACAGCCCTGAATCATTACACTTCCCTGTGGTAGAGATCCTCACAGCCCTGAATCATTACACTTCCCTGTGGTAGAGATCCTCACAGCCCTGAATCATTACACTACCCTGTGGTAGGGATCCTCACAGCCCTGAATCATTACACTACCCTGTGGTAGAGATCCTCACAGCCCTGAATCATTACACTTCCCTGTGGTAGAGATCCTCACAGCCCTGAATCATTATACTACCCTGTGGTAGAGATCCTCACAGCCCTGAATCATTACACTTCCCTGTGGTAGAGATCCTCACAGCCCTGAATCATTACACTTCCCTGTGGTAGAGATCCTCACAGCCCTGAATCATTACACTTCCCTGTGGTAGAGATCCTCACAGCCCTGAATCATTACACTTCCCTGTGGTAGAGATCCTCACAGCCCTGAGTCATTACACTACCCTGTGGTAGAGATCCTCACAGCCCTGAATCATTACACTACCCTGTGGTAGAGATCCTCACAGCCCTGAATCATTACACTACCCTGTGGTAGAGATCCTCACAGCCCTGAATCATTACACTACCCTGTGGTAGAGATCCTCACAGCCCTGAATCATTACACTACCCTGTGGTAGAGATCCTCACAGCCCTGAATCATTACACTACCCTGTGGTAGAGATCCTCACAGCCCTGAATCATTACACTTCCCTGTGGTAGAGAACCTCACAGCCCTGAGTCATTACACTTCCCTGTGGTAGAGATCCTCACAGCCCTGAATCATTACACTACCCTGTGGTAGAGATCCTCACAGCCCTGAATCATTACACTACCCTGTGGTAGAGATCCTCACAGCCCTGAATCATTACACTACCCTGTGGTAGAGCTCCTCACAGCCCTGAATCAGTATAGCATTCCTGTGATATTCCACACGAGGGGAGGAGAAGCAGAGATAGGACAGGAATAAGAGCCCTCCCATTACGTCCTCCCATTCTGTCCAATACCTGGACCACAGCAGTGCTATACAGAGAACCATAGGGCCACTTGCCCCCTCCTCTGGACTCTTTCAGTACAACAGCAGAGGGAACCTTGTGAGAGAAAGCGCAAGAAGAACGTACTGTACCTTCTGTCAATGGAGGTGTAACACTGTCGCAGCCATTTGATGGCAGGCATCTTATTCCTGGGAGCCATGCTGCACAGGTACACCATGACATAGCCTTCTGACACCATCAGGTCCAGCGTCCCCACTATGTACCTGCACCGTACACACACACCCAAATAAGAAACAAAAAGTACTTTGATTGTCATCTTTAATTGAGACCTCAACACCAGAGGGTGTTTGTCCGTCTACACTGACCTGAAGAGATTGTCCATGACGTACTCATAGTTCTCCACCGTGTTCTCTGGTAGGTAACAGGAGGAGAACGTGATGATGGCGTTCATAGCCTCCCCGTAATAACCTAGGAAACACAGAGGCATACCTCATGAGATACAGCACATGTATATCACATAGAATTACATAGCGAAGAATGACAAGTTCCAACTGTGGGAGTACATGTTGAACGGCTACTGTGTTAAGTTTTTATTTACCTTTATTTAACTAGGCAAGTCAGTTAAGAATAAATTCTTATTTACAACGACAGCCTACCCCGGCCAAACCCAGACGACGCTGGGTCAATTGCGCGCCGCCCTATGGGAATCCCAATCACGGCCAGATGTGATGCAGCCTGGATTCGAACCAGGGACTGCAGTGACACCACTTGCACTGAGATGCCGTGCGTTAGATCGCTGCGCCACTCAGGAGCAACCATACCCCGTTCAAAGGCACTTAAAGCTTTTGTCTTTCCCATTCACCTTCTGAATGGCACACATACACAATCCATGTCTCAATTGTCTCAAGGCTGAAAAATCCTACTTTAACCTGGCTCCTCCCCTTCATCTACACTGATTGAAGTGGATTTAACAAGTGACATCAATAAGGGATCATAGCTTTCACCTGGATTCACCTGGTCAGTCTATGTCATGGGAAGAGCAGTTCTTAATGTTTTGTATATCAGATAGAATTACATAGTGCAACTGAAAATCATTCCCTTTCACTGAGGCCTGTCATTTTCAGCAAATGCATATAGTGGGAGCTACACAACAGATGCCGAGTCAGCTGGACTCAGTTATGGAAGCTTTGACTTTACAGGCTGGTGAAGTAGCTACTTGACAGTCAGCTTCAGCTGTGTCTCACCTCCGTGGGAGAGCACCTGGAGGTATGGCTCCAGGACACTCATGTTGACGTGGTACTCCTGTCCTGCGACGCAGAACCTTCTCCAGCGGCGCCCCCTGTTGTCCACCTGGTCGAGCTCCATGGAGCCCATCTCTGCCTGCTCCATCACCGTGGTGCCTGAGACACCATCCTCCCCCCGGCCCAGCCGCGGCAGGTCATCTGGAGGGTCATCAGAGGTCAGATGAAGGTCAAGAATAGTGGGATTAGATTGTGCAAACATCATACCATTCCATTTCAGAATGGAATTCAGAATTATAAAATGGTATGGAATAGAAGAATACTATGTTCCAAATTGGAATTTCTCTCTCTCTCTCTCTCTCTCACACTTTCTTTCCTACTCTCTCTGTTTTCTGACCTCCCACTACAGTTCATTCTACCCCCACACCCCCTCAGTCTCTCTCCCCACCCTCATACCTGCCACTCTCGCTTTCACCTTCCCACTCCAGTTCGTGCAAACTGTCTTTCTCTGTCATTCTTCCACTCCAGTTCTCTCTCACCCTCCCACTCCAGTTCTTGTTTCTTCTCTCACCCTCCCACTCCAGTTCTTGTCTCCTCTCTCACCCTCCCACTCCAGTTCTTGTCTCCCCTCTCTCACCCTCCCACTCCAGTTCTTGTCTCCCCTCTCTCACCCTCCCACTCCAGTTCTTGTCTCCCCTCTCTCACCCTCCCACTCCAGTTCTTGTCTCCTCTCTCACCCTCCCACTCCAGTTCTTGTCTCCTCTCTCACCCTCCCACTCCAGTTCTTGTCTCCTCTCTCACCCTCCCACTCCAGTTCTTGTCTCCTCTCTCACCCTCCCACTCCAGTTCTTGTCTCCTCTCTCACCCTCCCACTCCAGTTCTTGTCTCCTCTCTCACCCTCCCACTCCAGTTCTTGTTTCTTCTCTCACCCTCCCACTCCAGTTCTTGTCTCCCCCTCTCTCACCCTCCCACTCCAGTTCTTGTCTCCTCTCTCACCCTCCCACTCCAGTTCTTGTTTCTTCTCTCACCCTCCCACTCCAGTTCGTGCATGCTGTCAGGGAAGTTGCAGGACTCGCTGTCTGAGGGCGTCTCCAGGGCCTCCAGGTTGATGTCCAGCTCTGTGTCATCTTCGTCGGGTGAGAGGGCGGCGGCAGAGTACCCGGTGTCCCCCGACTTCACGCTGCGGTCCGCTGAGTCGGTGCGGGACAGGGTCAGGCTGAGGGTGGGCGCCACCAGACGCTTCTTCCTTATGGGGTTTTCTGACAGGGCCAGGCTGGTGGGTGGAGCTGGGGGAGTAGCATACACACAGGTATTGTGGGATATGGTGCAGTGCTTTTGGAATTAGGCCTTTGCAGACATATGGGTATTAGGGATTTACCTGGTCTCTCTGCATTTTCTCCTGGGGTCTCAGGACTATGGGCATCTTCAGGAAGAGGTCTAGGGGGGATTACAAAATACTTGAAAAAGCTTAGTACTGCTTTCTTACCCGGTCATAACCAAAAAGCATTCTTTGCAGGGACCTCAAATATTGTTTAAGATTGTCATGGTGAACAGGCTGGGGTTTCCAGTTCATGTGGTCAGGTTAAAGGTCAGGGTTAGGTTTGTCTCTGACCTGGGGAACTCCTCATCCTGCCATTCCTCCCTCAGCTCCATGTCCTGGATGTAGGAAGCAGCCTTCGCCCCCTCTGGACTCCTACAGAACAGACAGCATATCACAGTACATTCAATAGTCTTCAAATGCTTTGCTGTACATGCTGTAATAATCAAAAGATTCAACAACAGTCTATAGTCCTTAAGAGCTCAAATAAGACAAAGTCTGACAGACACTGATGAAGGCCACTGCCCAAACGCATGTACCATGTTTTTAATGTGATGATGCCAAATTAATAAAGTCTTATTTGTAAAGTGCCTGTCCAACATTACGCACGAATCACAAGGTCGAACCATTGCCATATGTTCATTGGTCACCAGGGGAGAACGACTGCCCCCTCTCATTGAAACCAAGGAAGTTCAAGGCCGACTGTGGTACTGCAGGCATTGTTAGCAGAAAACAGGATTATAGGGATGGGCATTTGACATTTTTTTATTGTTCTAGTACTCGCATAATGTGCATTTATCTATATGCCACCAGTGTGAAACAATACCTAATTTATCATAACCATTAGTGCTATATAAGATGAATTTATTGAAACTGTAAAATCAACTGGTTATATTATATGGTGGAACACAATCTTCAAAAAGGCAGTAACATCAGCAGTGGCACTTGCATAGAAGCCTATGGCTGTGCAATGGCATAGCATTGTTTTGTTCATTAAACAGACAAGCCACTCTTACTTCCCGAGCCCTTATCACAGTCAAGACACACCTTGCAAGCAAGCACCCGCCCCACACCACACACACACACACACACACACACACACACACACACACACACACACACACACACACACACACACACACACACACACACACACACACACACACACACACACACACACACACACACACAAACAAACAGAGAGAAGAGTCCTCAAGTTCTCCCTCAGCTCACTCCAGTGCTCAGTGAGTACACAGACACAATCACGTCCAAGTGCAGAAGAGTGAGAGAGAAAAACTAACAATGTAGAAGCTTGCAACTTGTCTTACTCCATGTGTGTCCTCTGGCTGTCATTGGTCTAGACTGCCTCTGCCAGTGGACACACTTGACAAGGTTTCAGGACCACTGCAAGAGTCAAACAGCACCCTCTGTGACTGTGCCTCCAGTACTCCATGGAAGAGTGGTTCACAAAGTGGCCAACACACCCTTAGACCCACCAGCTGCATGCATAATGCATGCACCCTTGGCACATATGTACAGTATGTCTGCTGATCACTTCCCTATATTGCATTTACGTTTCATTAGTCATATGAATTAGACTTTACGGACCGTAAAAGGAAATTGGGCTTTTAAAGTAATGACGTTCATATAGCATCACACTGTAAAGACATACAGATAAAGACTCATTTCTAAACTGTCATAAAGGGGATAGTCTTGGTTTAGAAGACCACCAGCTGTCACTTAAAAATTAAAACTGAGTGATAAGCAAATGCTAGATGCACCAATAAATTGGCAATGATAAAATAATTATAATATGTCCAACTGTAGGCCCTATATAGAAAGAAATGAAGAATCGTGAAACTACAGTAAGTTTATCCATATAGTTTAAGCACTTTTAGTGTCATTACACAGTATTAACATGTAGTAAACTAACTTTACACAACTGTATTCAAGCCGTCAACTGGATTATACATTGCTTCCACATCAGCTTCCCGTCTCCAACCTAGTTCTACAGTAGTTACACAATACCTTTGTAAAGAAAGATACTCACCGATACACAAAGCAACTGAGCATAGCCTACCTTTCACCCTTTCCTCTGTATAAACGCGCACTCATGCAGACATCATGATTAAAAGATGACTAAAAAAAACGTTTAAAAAATGTTGATCACGAAGATAATTCATTTCAAAGTCGTCAATTGTAAACACTCCGACGTTCGCACAAGTACAGTGTTCTGACGACCCAACCACACAGCAAACAATACATTAGCTTAGCCAATCAGAGGGCTTTGTACGTGCTCAGCTGGTGACACTTTCACCACACCTGAGTGACTGAGAACTTTGTGATCTATCACTCATCGCAACTGGTAAACACATCAAAATGAGCAGATCCGTAGAGAAATAGTTGAGTATCTCAATGCAGCAGAGTCTCAATCTCTTACCACACTGAAAGGAAACACATTTCGGCAACAATAACAGTTCCTGTTTACTCAACTATCATAAAAAAATGGTATTGCCTTCTCCTGATTTGTTTTTTTTACGAGAATGACACATCAATATATCCATCTCGAGAGCCTGTATGTGTATGGTTTGATGAGTCAACCCAGCTGAACTCGTGACAGTAAGGTTTAGCTTCGTTGGTTTGTGAGATGTGGTCGGAGTATAAACTCATTATATATTTAATTATATAAAATGTGGCCGTTCCGTTATGACGTGATCGTTGTGGCACTGAATACCTGAACATCTTGTGAGATTGGAACATAGGGGGTTTACAGGGTGTGTGTGTATGCGTTTGTGTGTGTCTCTGTGTTGCAACCAACCAGTGAACAGATCTCAACTCAATTGAACACTTACGGGAGATTCTGAGCGCTCATGAGACAGCGTTTCCCACCACCATCTACAAAACACCAAATGATGCAATGTCTCGTTGAATAATTGTGTCGCATCCCTCCAATTGAGTTCCAGATACTTGTAGAATCTATGCCAAGGCGCATTGAAGCTGTTCTGGCTCGTGGTGCCCAACGCAACATTAAGACACGTTTGGTGTATTTTGGCAGTTACCTGTAGACGCGTGTAAAAAAGCTGTTAATAGCTGCGCGTGGTGGGAAGGGAAGACAACCTCTGTGTTCTTGCATTGTTCCCGATGAAGCATGCCTATGGTGTATACTCTATCTTCCATTGTACTCTATGTTAAGGAAACCTGATCTTGTGATGGCCACGGCCTGTCGAGGCGGTTATTGAAGCCTCTGCCTATAAGAGGACAGGAGTAGATAGCGGGGATTAACCAAACGCAAAGAAAGCTCCGATTCAAACTCTTTTGATACTCCTTGTCTCCACGTTGTCGCGAACTCTGAGCCGGTTCGTAACAAGTGGGAGCACGTCCGGGATTTTGAACGGATTGTGTTTGGGAGAAAACGTGGAGGTATGTTAAATTCTGTAGGTGCTTTGTTTGTATATTTTATTAGTTTGAGTTTGGTGCTCAGTACTGGTTGCTTTTGTTTGTTTGGTTAGTGTGCTGTGTTGGAGAGAGTACATTGGTTAGTTTCCAGGCCCTGCCTAGCCTGGAAACTCTTGCTCTACTCGCTGTTGGGACATTGGTCTGAGGTGAGTACAATCATTTGTGTACCTCGGTGGGAGATTTGGATAGGGTAGTGAAACTTACTACCCGGAGCTATAGCCTTTTTCCCCTGATAGGCTTAGCGACGTGTTTCATTTTGTAATATGTTGGGCATTGTTAATGTTGGTTATTTTTGTGTGGTGTCTGTGGACTGAGCAGTTGTCTCGGGGGAATATCCGTGGCTTGGTGGAATCTACCAGCGTGCTGGGGGGGTTACTTCCTTGCTACAGTGCATAATTACCCACCGCAAATCTGCATGAAGACTAGGGTTGAGTTATTGTAGGTTTTGGGGAAGCTCCATATCTCATCTCTTTTCTGTGGTGCCCGGTGTGATTGTATTTTCTCTTGTTGTGGTCTGGTGTGCTCAGTAGAGGGGTTGAGTGAGAATTTTTTTTTCTCTGACTATGGCGTCTAATGTAGACGAGTTCATTCGCTTTCCATCAGAGGAACTGTTAGACTTATGTACTAAAGAACAGCTGTTGACGGTTGCTGAACACTACAAGGTTGAAATTAGTGATGAACGTCTAAAATTCTATTAGGTTAATATTGAAGGCCAATCTGATGGAGAGTGGTATTCTTGACGTTACCACTGGGGCAGCCTCTGCTGAGGACTCGCCGTCTCCCCGATATGTCACAATTACCGCTCCATCGGTTAGTCCTAGTGGTCTTCTTTTTGAACAGCAGAAAGAGCTGCTTCTGTTACAGCTAGAGCACGATCGTGAGAAGCTAGAGCACGATCGTGTAAAATATGAGAAGGAATTGGAATTTAAACAGGATATGGAGCATGCTGATCGGTTAAAATATGAAAAGGATTTGGAATTTAAACAGGATATGGAGCGTGCTAAAATCAAGCTGCAACAAGAGCGACTAGAGTTGGTTAGAGAAGGAAAGCTCTCAGTGGAGAGTTTGCTCTGGGAAGGTGACGCAGATTTACTTAGGAGTCGTTCCTCTTTTTGTCGTGCCCCGGACACATTTGACATTGTTGGGAATTTACAGTTGTTGCCTCAGTTTAATGAAAAGGACCCTGAGACATTATTTTCGTTGTTTGAGCGTGTTGCTAACGCTAGGAGTTGGCCTGATTCTGACCGCACTTTAATGTTGCAGTGTGTGCTGACTGGTAAAGCGCAGGAAGCATATTCAGCTCTTAGTGTGGCCGACAGTGTCAGTTATAATAAGGTTAAAACGGCTGTTACAGATTTACGAATTGGTTCCTGAGGCTTACCGCCAACGATTTAGAACTTTAAAAAGGGATGATAAGCAGACTCATGTTGAGTTTGCGCGAAAATTATCTTCAGTTTAATCGCTGGTGTTCCGCCTCTGCAGTTATGACTTTCCAAGGGCTGTGTGAGCTGATTATGTTAGAGCAATTTAAGGACACAATCCCTGATCGTATAGCGACGTACATTAACGAAAAGTAAAGACTGTCGCTGAAGCTGCGGTTTTGGCGGACGAATATGTTTTGACTCAAGTGTTTTTGCAGAACCCCGTATTCGGAGTGAGTGGGGGCGTTCGGAGAGATTTGGACCTCGCTCACCGAGATACTCTGGTTCACGGGCAGAGTTTCATTCAACTAGGGTTGAGCCTGACTCCCGTGGTAAAACTGACTTTGATCAAGAGTGTCACTACTGTCAAGGCTCAGGTCATTGGAAAAACGAATGTCCGGTTCTCAGGGCTAGGGTTAAATTCAGTACGTGTGCTAACGTTAAATTTAGGCCTACGGCGTTAGCTGCGCCTGTTCCACATCAGGTCACTGATGTGTCACCACATGTGAAAGTCCATATTGATCCAGACTATTTACCTTTCATTACGGAGGGTTTTGTTTCTATGTTAGGAAGTAAGAACCTAGTGCCAGTGAAGATCCTAAGAGACACAGGTGCCTCTGACTCGTTTGTGCTGGAATCTGTGTTACCCTTCTCTGCTGAGACTGATTCGGGGAATAGTGTTCTAATTAGGGGAATAGGTTTGAACAATCTGTCAGTTCCATTGCATAAACTGATATTGGATTGTGGACTGGTGAAAGGTGAGGTTGTTGTGAGGGTGCGTCCTTTATTGCCTATTGAGGGTATCGACGTTATCCTTGGGAATAACTTGGCTGGTGAGCGTGTGTGGCCTGTCGTGTTTCCATCTCTAGTGGTTTCCACTAAACCATCAATTGTAGGGATTCCTGAGGAGTGCGCAGAGTTTCCCAGAGGTGTTCTCTGCGGGTGCAGTGACGCGGTCTATGAGTCATGGTGACCTGGTCCCTGCTCCGGTAAATGAGAATACCACAAAGACGTCTGTCACTGTTTTCCCTGTTATCCCGTTATCTGTATCCCGCTCCGATCTAATCGATGCGCCACTCGACTGACCGCACATTAGAAGAGTTGCGTGACCAAATTGTGCCTGTGGAACAGTTGGGAGATGTCGCCCATGGTTATTTTCTCCAAGAGGATGTCCTGATGAGAAAGTGGGAGTCTACAGAGGACGTTAAACCTGTTCGTTTGGCTGATACCGTTACTTCCCTTGGTTCTTGTAATGCTAGGTCTGTGCATGAGGACGAAAATGTTCCTGGTCCCGATGATTGCATACTGCAGGGTAGATTGAAAAATTCAGAGACACTGGATATTTTGGATAGCCCTCTTACTCAGCTACCTGTTGATGGGCGGAAAGAGATGGTTGGTCTGATTCGGAAAATTCCAGGTTTGTTTTCTGATACACCTACACGTACAAACTTAATAGAACATGATATTGACATTGGAGATGCTGACCCCATTCGTCAGCGGTTCTATAGAGTTTCTGTAGAGAAACTGCGTTGTCTGGATGCTGAGGTCAGGTACATGTTGGAGAGTAAGATAGCAGAGCCTTCTTTCTCCAGTTGGGCTTCTCCCTGTATCTTGGTCAGTAAACCGGATGGAACAAACAGATTTTGTACGGACTACCGTAAGGTAAACGGAGTCACTAAGCCAGATTCATTTCCTCTTCCTCGGATGGAGGACTGCGTTGATCAGGTCGGCGCAGCTAAGTTTGTGAGCAAATTTGACCTGTTAAAGTGCTATTGGCAGGTGCCACTGACGAGTAGGGCACATGAAATCTTTGCCTTTATTACACCCTCTGGTCTGTACTCGTATTCGGTTATGAGTTTCGTGACTATGAATCGTTGGAGTGACTATGAACCGTTGGGAGATGTTGTTTGTAGCTGATACGGTCTCTCGTGTGCCCTGTTCCTGAGTGTTATGTGACTGACCATTGTTTTGTCATGTTCAAACTTTGTCTGTTCCCTCCTGGTCTTGTGTTCTTCTTTCCTCTTAAACATTGCTTCCTGTGCGCAAAGGTTGCTGAGGTCTGGGGAGAAGGAGGTTGACTGGGGTGGAAGGTGAACATGTAAATTCTCATCAATTTGGGACGCAGAGGCTGGTACGTTGTTTTATGGGGGGTGACGACCCTCCCACTCTGTCTGCCGTATTCTCTCTTTGCTCTTGTTCCTTATTAGGATGCCGGTGGGCGGAGTTGGAAGGGTCGTCAGCTACATGGGAAACACCTGGGCCCGGGTGTGTCCCAGGATAAAGGCACCTCTTCCACATTCATTGGGGAGACTCTCTCCATGCAGACACACTATGGTTTATTTGTATATAGGTTACTTTAGTTAATAAATATATATTTTGTTATTCCTTGTCTCCACGTTGTCTCCCTTTTGTTGCGAACTCTGAGCCGGTTCGTAACATTTCCGACAGCATTATAATGTCAAAATATGTTCCTTCACCAAATATGGAGTTTCGCTGAGCAACTCATTTACTCCCGTTACAGCCGGTATGTAGCCTACTTCCAAAAAGCAACGGAAAAAATGCCTCTTCAACTCCAATACCTCTAATCTAGCTATACCTCCAACTCCAATCTATCCACCTCCGGCAGATAGACTGATGACAATATATGGAAGGAATTCGGAGGCAACTAATGATGACATCAGAGATACAGTAGCAGTATTTCTGTACCTCGCAGTACAAGTATCAGACAGAGACTAAGATCAGTATGTTTCATTCCAATTACCGGTATATTAATTATAGGCCTAAATCAAATGTCTATCTAGTGGCATTATTACTTCACCCCAGACACTGTTCGTGAATCCTGTCAACAGCTCACAAAATACAGTGGTGGAAGTTTCCCTTTAGTCCATGTACATCTTAGTTATAAAACAAACATTGGCAATTACTAAGCCCATGCATGAATCAAAGCTTTGTCAGCTTTGCAACGCCAGCGATTCAGCACTGAGGAAGTCATTAGAGCAGAGACTCCCAGGACGGATGCCATCTTTATCGTCACTACTGGCCTGGTTAGTGTCAGTGGCTTGTGATTTCCCATTTCTCCTTTTGTTATTAACCCCTGTCCATTGTCCAGAGAGCAGGTCATATGACATGGAGTCTAGAGGGTGTAAAGGAGATAGATACAACACTCACACTTCTGTACTCCATCTTTCAATACTCCATCTAGCAATTGAAATTCACTACTCCACATTTCCCTCTAACAATTGAAATGAGCTGAAACACTGATACCACTTAGTTTTTGTTTCAGGAAACCCACACCGCTATGAGCGTCACTTCACATTTGTTACACACACTGGTTGTGAAACTATGGGTTTCCACAGAATAAACTAGCACAGTGGTAGATACATTCAGTTTAATCACTTACCCATTTAGCATGTACTGGTCCCCCTGGTCTGTATAGGTCCCCATATCGTCCACCCTGTGAGTGAGATCAGATGATTATTACAGCACTGAATGGGTACCTCCAGGAACTAGTGTTTCTGGCAAAACAAGACAGCCTGCTGGCTCATCTGCCTTTCTCATGAGGAAGTCTGTTGATGTGGGTGGGTGTGTTTGTGTGGATGTGTCAGTGAATTCACCCTCTTCCTGTCCCTACAGGTTTTTCTGCATTTCAGCAGGACCTGTTGTGGTTGCTTCCCTATTGCCTAAGGCTAAGCTCACCTGGGCAGCTATGGTGCTTAGTCGTCAGATTGAAACATGTTTAGCTAGAGCCTCGCAGATAGAAATGCACTGCATAGAATAAACAAACATTTGTACTCTGCATAATGGAGGCTTGTCCATTCTATACATTACATTTCTATCTGCAGTGTTCTAAACATTGCATCCCATTGAATGTGCCTCAGTTCTCCGACAGTCAGGGAGGAGTTAAGGATAGGAGGGAGGTAGGCTTGGGCGATATACCGTTTATACCAGGGTATTTAGAAAAATACCAACGGTATGATTTTCAATACCATTATTTGGGTTGGGTTACAGTAGAGACATTCAATGCCCTCTTGGATCAAGATCCCTAATTTGTTTTGTGCGTAAAAAAGA
This sequence comes from Salmo salar, assembly GCF_965601325.2. NCBI lineage: Eukaryota > Metazoa > Chordata > Actinopteri > Salmoniformes > Salmonidae > Salmo > Salmo salar. Next base: position 81,361,281 of record NC_138295.1, read on the forward strand.
AGTGTGCACTTCCGGTAATACGTATACCCCGGTATGGTACAGAAACGGTATGACTAGAGGAAGGTAGACAGTAGATACCACACTGGGAAGACCTCCATGGTCCCAACATCCTCCACATCACACATACTGAGTTGAAATAACAGACAAAACAGGATAAGAAACTTTAATACTATTTAACCCTTTTCAACATTTCAGGTGAAACCATTACATTTCTAACTGTAAAACTTTAGTCCGCTGGTTTCCAAATGATTAAAAACTGATTGTCCTTCATAACATCTGCTAATGGTCTAACCTTGACTGAAATCTACTCTACCTTTTGGTGCAGATTATAGCTAGATCTCAACACTGTTCTCATCAGTTTGGAGCATTTTATGAAATAAACAGTCATTTAATTAGACTACATCAGGCCTGGAAGTACCTTGAGTGGTTCTGGGGAGTCCTAGTCTCAGATAAAAGAGATCAAAGTAATATCATTGGTACCAAGTGCTTTAACACAAAGCGGAAGTTACTGTATCTTCTTGCGATACAATTGCATATAATCAGAATTCTTAAATATTTTTTTTCATTATGTTTACATACATTTGCAGTATACAAAATCTTTCATTTGGAGAAGATACAGTATTATAATTGTGTTGAGTCAGAAGAACATTCAAAACTGATTTATTATCAATAAAACAGTCAGTCAAGGAATAATGTCTAGCTATCTCTAGCAATAACTATTCAACACAAACACTTTACTTCAACGTCAAACTGCTTATCAATTATGTAAAATCAACACTGCATAATCATGCAGAGTGACACTATTTGGACAGTCCATATGTAGATGCTCTACAGACTAACTATGTACTAAACGCCAACCTTAACCTAACCCTAGACTTAACCCTTACCCTAAGCTTAGTAAGCAGCTGCTTATCAACAGATAGTTTGACCATCTGTAGAGCATCTACAGCTGGACTATCCAAATAAAGTGGGGCCGCATATTGGTTTAGGCATCTATCATAAAAATCTTTCTATACACATTAGTATAGGGCACAGTGCCTAGATGTCAAGATCAGGCTTCTTGGTTACAGTAGAGACATTCAATGCCCTCCTGGATTAAGATCCCTGTTGCCTTTGTACACAGACCACATATTGGTTTAGGCATCTATCACAAAAATGTTCATATACACATTAGTCTAGGCTGCACACACACACACACTCTTGGGGAGAAGAGAGAGTGGATATATTTTCTCAAATCTACAGCAAAATGTATTTCCCGGAAACATTTTTCCATTAACAGAGTTCCCACGTAAATGTCTTATTCCCATTTAAGGATGAAAGCATCGGTGTCACTAATATTTGATTATTTAACCTTTATTTAACGAGACAAGTCAGTTAAGAACAAATACTTATTTAAAATGACGGCCTACCCCGGCCAAACCTTAACCCGGACGACGCTGGGCCAATTGTGCGTCGCCCTATGGGACTCCCAATCATGGCCGGTTGTGATACAGCCTGGAATCGAACCAGGGTCTGTAGTGATGCCTCTAGTACTGAGATGCAGTGCCTTGGACCACTGCGCCACTCGGGAGCCCCCCCCCATATAAAGCACGGGTGTCACTAACGTAAAGCACGGGGTGTCACTAACGTAAAACACGGGTGTCACTAACGTAAAGCACGGGTGTCACTAACGTAAAGCACGGGTGTCACTAACGTAAAGCACGGGTGTCACTAACGTAAAGCACGGGTGTCACTAATATTTTCAATACATTTCCATCATCTCCAATATGATTGCCAGTGGATTGTTTACTCCTCTGGATTGGGAACAGTGTGCCTCCCAGTCCTTGTCCCAGCGGATCAATGTTGTGCCTACCTTAACACCCTGCACAGTCACAAACAATCTGTACTGACTGGTCTGAATCCTGTTGCGAGAGCTCTCTGACCATCCAGCTGTTATACAGGTTAGTGAGCTTGGATGCTCCGCTGACCACAGGAGTGTGAGTGACATCAGAGTCCCCCTGCGTTCTCCTCTTCGCTGGCCATCTTGCTGAACTTCTCCGTCAGAGCTTCAGCGCTGATCTTGGGCAGCCCGTTGTCAAGGGGACAGCCTTCCAACAGACTGTTCATAGGGGTGGGGGGGAAGTAGGAGTCCTCCTCTATCCCAGCGTCCTCAGTGCATGCTCGTTGCCATGGTGCCTCGTAGCTCTCTTCTAGGTTCCCACAATGCACCTCTCTTCGCTCCCTGTCCCTCAGGAAGTCCTTGATGATGGGCAGCACCTTCTTCCTGGAGGCCAACGTGTTTCCCTGGAGATAAGCCCTGATGTCCGAGTAAGGGCTGCTCATTGGACTCAGGCTCAGACTGGGGCTCCGGGCTTGCTCCAAGGCTTGGCTCATCTGCAGGACAACAAAGACCATTCAGTTGATCATATAAAATAGACATTGTAAAAAACAACACTGGCAACCCAAAGCTTACTATCAACTCTTCATAATGACTTACTTTAACTCTAGATAGTCAACTCTATGGGATCATGTCTGATTGGGATGGTGTAGTTCTTACCTCCCCCCTGTAGAGGGTGCTGGAGCTGTAGACGGCCAGCTGCCTGAAGGGCTCCTTGTTATTGTTGAAGGAGATCGTCATGGCCACCACCAGGTTGTAGCTGTGCTTGTGGCAGAACTCACAGAGCTCTTGCTGTAAGCTTTGTCTCTGTAGAAAAGCCTGAAGGACAACATTTATAGATATTACAGTTTGTTTGTGAATCTCAGTATAAACTCAAGTGCACCTGTTGAGTCCCTTTATAAGTTCACATGAAGAGACGGCACAGGGTTTGTGCCTTTTTACTTGTGGTTCCACCTGATTGGACATGTGGGGGGGTGATCTTCATGAACTAGGTGCAACATCCCACCTTTACGTTTTGAGTGTCTGAAGGGTGTGTCAGGCAGTAACACGGGGAAGTGTCTGAAGGGTGTGTCAGGCAGTAACACGGGGAAGTGTCTGAAGGGTGTGTCAGGCAGTAACACGGGGAAGTGTCTGAAGGGTGTGTCAGGCAGTAACACGGGGAAGTGTCTGAAGGGTGTGTCAGGCAGTAACACGGGGAAGTGTCTGAAGGGTGTGTCAGGCAGTAACACGGGGAAGTGTCTGAAGGGTGTGTCAGGCAGTAACACGGGGAAGTGTCTGAAGGGTGTGTCAGGCAGTAACAAGGGGAAGTGTCTGAAGGGTGTGTCAGGCAGTAACACGGGGAAGTGTCTGAAGGGTGTGTCAGGCAGTAACACGGGGAAGTGTCTGAAGGGTGTGTCAGGCAGTAACACGGGGAAGTGTCTGAAGGGTGCGTCTGGCAGTAACACGGGGAAGTGTCTGAAGGGTGCGTCTGGCAGTAACACGGGGAAGTGTCTGAAGGGTGAGTCTGGCAGTAACACGGGGAAGTGTCTGAAGGGTGAGTCAGGCAGTAACACGGGGAAGTGTCTGAAGGGTGAGTCAGGCAGTAACACGGGGAAGTGTCTGAAGGGTGTGTCAGGCAGTAACACGGGGAAGTGTCTGAAGGGTGTGTCAGGCAGTAACACGGGGAAGTGTCTGAAGGGTGCGTCAGGCAGTAACACGGGGAAGTGTCTGAAGGGTGCGTCTGGCAGTAACACGGGGAAGTGTCTGAAGGGTGAGTCAGGCAGTAACACGGGGAAGTGTCTGAAGGGTGTGTCAGGCAGTAACACGGGGAAGTGTCTGAAGGGTGTGTCAGGCAGTAACACGGGGAAGTGTCTGAAGGGTGTGTCAGGCAGTAACACGGGGAAGTGTCTGAAGGGTGTGTCAGGCAGTAACACGGGGAAGTGTCTGAAGGGTGTGTCAGGCAGTAACACGGGGAAGTGTCTGAAGGGTGTGTCAGGCAGTAACACGGGGAAGTGTCTGAAGGGTGAGTCAGGCAGTAACACGGGGAAGTGTCTGAAGGGTGCGTCAGGCAGTAACACGGGGAAGTGTCTGAAGGGTGCGTCAGGCAGTAACACGGGGAAGTGTCTGAAGGGTGCGTCAGGCAGTAACACGGGGAAGTGTCTGAAGGGTGCGTCAGGCAGTAACACGGGGAAGTGTCTGAAGGGTGCGTCAGGCAGTAACACGGGGAAGTGTCTGAAGGGTGCGTCAGGCAGTAACACGGGGAAGTGTCTGAAGGGTGCGTCAGGCAGTAACACGGGGAAGTGTCTGAAGGGTGCGTCAGGCAGTAACACGGGGAAGTGTCTGAAGGGTGCGTCAGGCAGTAACACGGGGAAGTGTCTGAAGGGTGCGTCAGGCAGTAACACGGGGAAGTGTCTGAAGGGTGCGTCAGGCAGTAACACGGGGAAGTGTCTGAAGGGTGCGTCAGGCAGTAACACGGGGAAGTGTCTGAAGGGTGCGTCAGGCAGTAACACGGGGAAGTGTCTGAAGGGTGCGTCAGGCAGTAACACGGGGAAGTGTCTGAAGGGTGCGTCAGGCAGTAACACGGGGAAGTGTCTGAAGGGTGCGTCAGGCAGTAACACGGGGAAGTGTCTGAAGGGTGCGTCAGGCAGTAACACGGGGAAGTGTCTGAAGGGTGCGTCAGGCAGTAACACGGGGAAGTGTCTGAAGGGTGCGTCAGGCAGTAACACGGGGAAGTGTCTGAAGGGTGCGTCAGGCAGTAACACGGGGAAGTGTCTGAAGGGTGCGTCAGGCAGTAACACGGGGAAGTGTCTGAAGGGTGCGTCAGGCAGTAACACGGGGAAGTGTCTGAAGGGTGCGTCAGGCAGTAACACGGGGAAGTGTCTGAAGGGTGCGTCAGGCAGTAACACGGGGAAGTGTCTGAAGGGTGCGTCAGGCAGTAACACGGGGAAGTGTCTGAAGGGTGCGTCAGGCAGTAACACGGGGAAGTGTCTGAAGGGTGTGTCAGGCAGTAACACGGGGAAGTGTCTGAAGGGTGTGTCAGGCAGTAACACGGGGAAGTGTCTGAAGGGTGTGTCAGGCAGTAACACGGGGAAGTGTCTGAAGGGTGTGTCTGGCAGTAAGACAGGGAAAGACTGATAACTTGAGGACTGTGTTCAGTTTAGATCTGAAGTGAGACTGTAAATAATTCATAGGTGAAACATGTGCATTGTGAGATGGCATACTGCAGTAGAACTGGGTACATGATAGTATTTGAACCATGTTATTATCCACCAGTAGTAGGTATAACCTTGTGATGTATCACATAGTGAATAGTTAAGAAGCACACCCACCTCCAGTGTCATATATATCACACTGACAGCCAGTTTTAAATCTCCTTCCGATGCCACCTTCATGTCTTTCAGTAGCATCTGTTCTGTGGTGAGACCTGGGAACAAGGGAATACGAGCAAAAAAACATTGTAGGTCTCCCTCTCCTTCATACGTAAACATGGCATTGATATCATGGGATGATTATCGTTCTAATCTGAGAGGCAAAAATCACATCCACAAGGCTGAGCTTCAGGTATTCATCCTGGGGTGTTTACCTGACACGTCAAATTTAGCATTCTGCAAGGACTGGAAGAGGACGCCCCTTGGTGGCAGGTTGGGGAAGTGCGTCTCCAGGAGGACAGCGTACTGGCTGTCTTTAGGGGTGACTTTCCCTGCCTCTGGGGCCATGTTCACACAGTCTAACACTATGGTGCCTGTGATCACAAAGAACAGGATGTCAGTTTCTTCACACAGTGACACAGTTAAAGGTATAGTTCACTAAATACTGACATGATTTCCACATACATCAGTTATATTTCTGGTTACCATATAAGAGCTGGGCCACCTGTTGGTCGAGGACTTCAGGGGCTTTCTGGATGATCCGTTCTGTCACCAGGGTGGTGCAGGAGCCCACCGTCTCCACGGTAACGGCACAGGAGGGAGAGGGCTTCCTCTCCAGGAGGTGATGGTCAATCACCTCCAACACCGCTTCCTCTAGATCACGGTCAGAGCTGCAACAGACAGCCACAGTCAGTCAGTCAGTCAGACAGCCAGTCTATTTGAAGGAGTCTCTAGGTCAGTGTAGCTTTTGTAGAGATACAGGTGATGATCACATGGGGAAGTGTTTACGTCCTGGATGACAGTCAGTGGACAGGGGTTAAGGTGTCATGGTTGACCCTGACCTGGGCAGCACGTTGTGGTCCACCAGTGTGAGGTCCAGCCGGCCGGCCCGGTGTAGACTCCACAGGTCCACCTCGTCCCGGAACACCAGGTCATCCTGGGAGAGGCCACTCTCTCTCAGCAGGAAGGTATTGTCCGTGCGCAGCGGGAACTCTTGCCGGGGAATGTTCAGAACGGGAAGAGGAATTTTCCCAGAATCAAGTGTCTGGGAGGGGGGAGAGAGAGGTGTTATAACACCTGACACTTGCTCTGTTGAACCATTCTCAACACATGGGTCGGGTCCAAATGATGGGGTGGGTTACTCTCACCTTGGACAGGAAGTATGCGTAGGCCAGAGCTGACACCATGGAGTCCAGGTCACAGGCCTCGTTCCCCAGGACCACATGGAACCCTGGGCTGCCATCTGCGTTCCCCTGAGGAGGGTAGAGTGAGATGAAGACAGTCACAAGAATATCCAACTCCTATGAGGGGATTTACCATGAGAAAATACAGGGCAGTCTATCCATTACTCTTGTAATGGGCCTTCAAAGGCAATCAGATGTGTCTTAGTGAGTGGACAGTGCTATGTGGACAGGCTGTGTGTGTGTGTGTTGTAATGTCAATGCACGTCACGATGATGCTGTTCACTGGAGATTAGGTACTCTCGGTTCTGCACAATGTCCCCCATCCTAGAGTAAAACCCTGGACACTGTTTGAATAGCCTTCTGAAGGGTCAATGGCAGATCCCAGTGCAGCCTAAAGTGGATGAGCTAAGGGCTGACTTCATTCCCCTGCCTGAAGGCTCTGGCTAGCTCTTTGTCAATTAGCCTTAGGCTAATTCCATCAATGACCTCAGTAGAGCAGACTGTGATGTAATGGCTAAGCTACATGACGGCCTGCTAACTCCACTACATGTTCTTGTTGAATGTTTTAATGTGGAGTTGAGAAACAAGTAGGGTGTTTCATTTTCCCAGAGCATGGCCGTCTGTGACAGCGGTACGAGTCATGGGTGCCAGAGCTAGGGCCTAACAGAGACAGCTTGTTGCGATAACAAAAGCCGGTCATGTGACAATTAGCCAGTCTACAGCCTGAAGCCTAGCAGCAGGTAGCCTAGCAGTTAAGAGCGTTGGGCCAGTAATCGAAATGTTGCTGGTTCAAATCCCCGAGCCGACTAGGTGAAAAAATAAAATCGATGTGCCCTTAGAGCAAGGCACTTAATCCCAATTGGTCCTGTAAATCACCCTGGATAAGAGTGTCTGCTAAAATGTTCCCAGTCAGTGAGGGGATTATTAACATGCTCCTCTCCCCTGAACACTCAGTAGGTCAGCATGGAGGTATAGGGAAGGGACATCAGCCATCTGTTGCAGATTAAGAGTAAACAGAGTACTGAAGTAACTCAACTAGACAGGTGAAAGAAAATTCTCAGGAAGCATCCACGATATGACCCAGTCTCATCTATCCACCATACGACCCAGTCTCATCTATCCACCATACGACCCAGTCTCATCTATCCACCATACGACCCAGTCTCATCTATCCACCATACGACCCAGTCTCATCTATGCACCATACGACCCAGTCTCATCTATGCACCATACGACCCAGTCTCATCTATCCACCATACGACCCAGTCTCATCTATCCACCATACGACCCAGTCTCATCTATGCACCATACGACCCAGTCTCATCTATGCACCATACGACCCAGTCTCATCTATGCACCATACGACCCAGTCTCATCTATGCACCATACGACCCAGTCTCATCTATGCACCATACGACCCAGTCTCATCTATGCACCATACAACCCAGTCTCATCTATGCACCATACGACCCAGTCTCATCTATGCACCATACGACCCAGTCTCATCTATGCACCATACGACCCAGTCTCATCTATGCACCATACGACCCAGTCTCATCTATGCACCATACGACCCAGTCTCATCTATCCACGATGTTTTCAGATTGATGCAGAAGGAGAGGAAGCCACTGTTAACTATTGAAATGCACCGCACCCGTCTTTCATTTGCCATTAGACTTCTCTCTCAACCCAGCCTCCCCATGTACACACTGGATAGCACATCTGCAATAAGAGCCCTCTGTGTGTGCTGGTGCTGACTTCTCTTCCCCCTCACTGAACACTGAGTAAATAAGGTGTGACGCTCTGAGGCGCTATAAACACCATCTGATCTCACTCATCTTGATAGGGCTTGTTTTGAACCCAAACAGTGCTCTTTTCCTTAGGGTCAAGAGCACGACATCAAGACCCTGAAATTAAAGCCATCGTATAAATGTAATTGTGGCAGACATGCAACGCAAAACAATGCACGTGAGCATATTGACACCTGAGAGGCAGCTGACCCTACAAGAAATGTACTTTCATGGTCCATTGCAATTGAAAAATTATATTTGTTTCAATATTACTGAAATATGTTGCGCATGCACGAGCCCTGAAGCAACACCGTGACCATGCGGCGGGCTGCTGTCACACTGCCCTACTGTTTTTAAATGACAAGTCTTTCGACTTGATCTACTCGGAATTTAATGTCTAGCTGGCTTTCTCCTGATATCTCTGAAAACCCCACTAATTGAATTTGTCCATCAAATGTACATGTCGAAGTTATTTAGAAGACTACATATCTAGCTGACGTTAGCCGTTAAGACAAACATTGAAATTGGATAAAGCAAGCAAACGGCGCGACCACCAGAAACATTCGATGTTCCTACCTTCAGCACATTGCGACAGCTTTTTAAAAATATATCCATGGTTAACGGATGCACTACGTAAAGACAGTCTGAAATTACAGTTTGCTAGTTGTCTTTGTTGCATATAGCTAACAATAGCTGTATCTGCACGTCTCAGGAATAAAAAGACTGCACTGTAAGTTTGAAATGTTAATGTCCAAGAGTGGCGCGTGAGTCGTCTTGGGCTGAAGTGACTTTTAAAGACGTGACGTTCAAAGACGTGACGTGGTATTATGGGTAGTGTAGTATCAAATATGGTTTACAAACTGGTCGTTTGAAAGAGACCGGTTGTATAGCTAAGATTTTTATAACTAAACCAAGATAGACCACAGGCTCTCGCTTCCAATGGGAACAAATGAGCCATTCTGGGCAGAACAAGCAAGGGGGGCAGAGCCAAATACGAGCTAGCGAGATCCTATTGGCGCGTTCTAGCGTAATCGTCATATTTCCGTTAGGGAACGCCTACTCTGAAGTTCGCGTGTGCAATAACTTAATTTGCATTCCTTCTAAACAACGCGAGTTTTGAAAACTTTTGCAAAGGGTAAAGTCTACAAACCTTAGTCCACTCTGTTCATAACATATTCCAGTTTTGGGAACAGAAAACTTTATTGAGATCAAATGTTTCATCGGTAGTGATTGGAAACGCCAAGCGGATGCTTCACATTTAAACATCCAGTGAAATATCTGTCTCGTTGTTCCATCTGTGGTAAGTAGTGTCGAGAGGTTTGTGATGGGATGCCGCTAATGTCAGAAGTGACTTTTAGTACCAGGTTAGGATAACTTACGCAGCAGGTTAGTATAATTAACGTAGCAGTTTAGGAGAATAGGTTAAGGTTATGAAAAGGGTTAGGGTGAGCTAAAATGATCCTGACGCAACTCAATAGTCACTGACACCAGTGTCCATAGGCTGTAAAAGTGTCATGGGACCCCTCCCCCCAAAATAAACAACCCCTCAGTATATGATGGTTTACATTCTTTATTTTTTTTTTCCTTGTTCATTATGACCTTACACGTCAACTGTTGACAAACAATCAACTGTCTTTTCTTTCTATTTTAACAGACAACTGTAGCCCATCTCTGGGTAATAACATGTACCATGCAGCCTATTATAAAACATGGGGAATGGTAGGCTCTGTTAAAATCTTATATGGTTCATCATCATCTTAGGTAGATATTTCACAATTCTATATCAGTGAAGATCGGTAAGGCTGGGTTTACACAGGCAGCCCAATTCTGATTATTTTCCCATGAATTGGTCTTTTGACCAATCAAATCAGCTCTTTTGCCGATAATTGGGTAAAACATCAGAATTGGGCTGCCTGTGTAAACCCTGCCTTACAAATCTTCACTGATATAGAATTGTGAAATATCTACCTAAGACATTGAGAGTCACAAAATACACAACTAATATATTTTACAATATATATCTTGTCAAAAATATTTTGTAATTACCCATTCTATCCCAACTCCACCTGAACTGAGATTATTATGGCCATTTGGTCCTATGTATTAAACAAATGTGAAGGAGCAAATAAAACTAATATTTATTTGAACACTTCAGGTAAATGTCTATAAAAAGATGCTGGATAAAACAAAAAGTCTATTCGTTCAGCCTTAAAAAAAAAAAGCTAAAACGATAAAATCCATTGATAAAAGTTAGTATTTGCACTTCAAACCATCTTGGGAAAAATCATCACATTCCCTTGTCTCTGACTCCAAAGAGAGATGGCATGGAGAAATGCTTTAATTATGCTTTTTGTTTTGTCTCTGTAGTAATGCACTTGGTATGGTTGTAATTCTACTGTTGCCACCTGACTCCTCGCTCTCATTGAACATGTCCCTCATCGCTTCATTCTAGATCTTCTCTCATTGGACATGTCCCTCATCGCTTCATTCTAGATCTTCTCTCATTGGACATGTCCCTCATCGCTTCATTCTAGATCTTCTCTCATTGGACATGTCCCTCATCGCTTCATTCTATATCTTCTCTCATTGGACATGTCCCTCATCCCTTCATTCTAGATCTTATGTCCCTTGATCCAGTCAAGATATTCTACCTTTAGACAAGTCCCTCATCGCTCCAGCCTAAATCTTCTTCACATAATTCCCAGGAAACATGCCTTCCCTCCCGCGAAGACGACCGTACCACCAGCCTGATGGATCTGGAGGGAGGACAGGTGAGGAAACCAGTCAATCTAGCCATTATAGATTATATAGTCCTTTTCTATCCTCAGAGGGAATTACAGGTGAAGAACAGGAAGACTGCATCACAGTTGAAAATGTGGTTATAGTATGCCTTTAATAATGCTATAATACCAGCAGTATATAATATGTAGCAGTACTTATAGTGTATGACTAATAGCAGTTTTATACTACTGTAATTAATATACTCAGTTTATATAAATATAACTTCAGAGATGATCTGCTTTAAGGGTTTAGTACCTTCAGTGAGGATTTCAATGACATCCTCCGCATTGAAGCTCAGCTCATCAGTGTCCTGGGCATCGTAAGCATACAGCGCTCGGCATTCTGGGGAGCGAGGCTTGGGCTTGGGGGCAGGCTTGGGGCGGCCCGCTCCTGGGGAAGGCTTGACCTCCTTCGAGCGTCTACGATGAAGACTGAGCAAAATTGGGAGGAGAGAAAGAGAGATCTAGAAAAAGTGCCTTTCTTGGTTTACAGTATATAATACCATTTGAGTATTTTAAAAAAACAAACACCAGCAACAACAGGAAAAATATCAATTTGAACAACCTCACAAGTATCCAAACAGGGCCTGAGAACTCACCCAGCCACTCCCTGGTCAGGCACGTTCATGAAAGCGGTGTCTGCCTGGCTCTGGTTGTTGGAGCGGTTGTTGGTCTGCCGGGACCCCTGTTGTCGTGGTAGTGTGGGCTGCTCCATACTGGACTGTCGGCGGAGCAGAGAGACCCTGGACGCCCTGGACGAGGGCGGCCCACCCCGCTGACCACCACCCCCACCTCGGCCTCTGCCCCTGGGGGCGCCTGAGACAGATGAGGGAGATGTTGAGTCAGGTCAAAAGTGAAATGAGTGGCATCATTGGAGAGGCTCAGATATCTAGTTCTCTCACCTTGTGACTGCTGTCCTGAGCCTGGAGTCTGGTTTCCCATGTAGCGACTTTTCCTGTTGTCCCTGCGGGTCGGTCCTGGGGAACACATGACAAAAAGGTGTGATGTGTCTGAAATGCTATGGGATGGTTGCACAGACCCAGATTAAGCCTACTAATAGAAGTCTCCTTTCAAAGTGCATGGACTCACTGGAGTTCTTGGGGAGCCCAGGTCCGATGGTGACTATGAGGACCTTGCTGCTGGGCTTCACAACCGCCTCTTCTCCTTGGCCCGGCTGGAACTGGATCTGCCTGGAGCCAGCCGCTGAGAACGGCCCCCAACCTCCCTTCTTCACCTTAAACTCCAGTCTAAACGAGGAACGGAGAGGGGAGAGAGAGAGAGAGAGAGAAGAGCAATGGGTTAAGATATGGCTTAAAAGACTCAAACTGGATAACTTTTGTATTATGCATCTTTGAGATTATTCATGATCTTTGTCGTAAAGCATGACACTAGTATGTTTTAAGGGAAATCTGCAGTTGCAAAATCCATTTTTGGACATATAAATTAATGATATGTACCCATTGATTCTCAAAGCATAAAACACTTTAGAAATGCCTCATGAGTTTAGTTCAACTTTCACACCCAGTCCAGTGTTTCCCCTAGGATTTTTTTCAGAAGCGGTTGCAAAGTTAGCGTGGGGAGGGTCTCCCGCCAAAATGTTTAAAGGCCCTCTTGGCTGCAGGTTTTGCTGTTTTAAAGCAAATTTCCTGCCATTCTACACATTTCAATATGGGGTGGGGAGAATTGTTTTGTTTTAAAAGCTAATTTCCTACAATTCTCCACATTTAGCCAGGGCTTATGCCATGTTCTTATGCTATCTGAGTGACTCAAACAGTATAACAAAATCACATCGGGACCCATGCCATGACATTTTTTGAATTTTAGATTCTCCCTGACTGTCTAGTTTTCATTTTGGTGGTTGTACATGATCTTATAAATATATAGCTCCATCGTCTTTTATACATACTTTATATGTAGTTTTAGTCATTTAAGTTGCTGATATGGTTTCAACTGCAGATTGGCCCTTTTAGTTTAACAGTAAGGCCCCTTTTAGTTTAACAGTAAGGCCCCTTTTAGTTTAACAGTAAGGCCCCTTTTAGTTTAACAGTAAGGCCCCTTTTAGGTTAACAGTAAGGCCCCTTTTAGGTTAACAGTAAGGCCCCTTTTAGGTTAACAGTAAGGCCCCTTTTAGTTTAACAGTAAGGCCCCTTTTAGTTTAACAGTAAGGCCCCTTTTAGTTTAACAGTAAGGCCCCTTTTAGTTTAACAGTAAGGCCCCTTTTAGTTTAACAGTAAGGCCCCTTTTAGGTTAACAGTAAGGCCCCTTTTAGTTTAACAGTAAGGCCCCTTTTAGTTTAACAGTAAGGCCCCTTTTAGTTTAACAGTAAGGCCCCTTTTAGTTTAACAGTAAGACCCCTTTTAGTTTAACAGTAAGGCCCCTTTTAGATTAGTGGTAGTGTGGGCTTTTAGTTTAACAGTAAGACCCCACTGATTGGTCTAAGGCTAAGCTCAGAGTAAAGACTGACTGACAGGTTGTTGAACTTGAGCGGTAGCTTCCTCTGGGTCTTCTCATCATAACGTTTGTAGAGCAGACTGAGGAACTCCGTCTTGAAGATGCACTGAAGGACACTGTCGTAATGCTCCTCGTGGATGATGAAGAAGTCATCCTGCAGGGTGCTGAGGGAGGAAAAGATACACATCTTTTCAATGAAAACCCCATTTCTACTACTGTGCATCATGACCATCAACTGGTATAACACTTCCAGAGTATCTAAACCTGCACCTGAGAGAGACTGACTGAATCTTCTCCACTTCTATCTGTCTCTTCAGAACCTCGTGGATCTGCCCCTTATCTGGTCCCTGCTTCACCTTCTCCCGACCAATCAGATACAGGAACTTAGGGGTCAGGATGAGGTCACGCTTCACAGTCTGTAAGAAGGAGAGAGGCATATTATATAACTTGTTGCTATTATAGGCTTACTGACCAGGAACCACAATATATAGGGGGTTCAATGAGCAGACAAGCATTGGCAGTATCCACCAAACCATTGGTGGAGTATTAACACTGTCTCGTCTATCTAACATGAATAACAATAGCATTATGCGTTCTGTGACAATATCAATGTTGGTTTGTTACTGTGGTCATACTTGACTCTTACCCTAAACCTGCGGTCATATTTGGCAACCACATCTGCAAAATCGATCTTCTCCCGGCGGCCCACGAACTGCCGGATCTCGGGGTGGTTGTCGGTGCCGATGTAGTCGCCCACAAAGTTCCTGTTGAGACTGTTCCTCCTCCTCTCCTTCTTATTCAGTAGGATGTCTGAGGCTACAGGACACGACACAGTGTGATACAGTACTGAACTGTTCCTCCTCCTCTCCTTCTTATTCAGTAGGATGTCTGAGGCTACAGGACACGACACAGTGTGATACAGTACTGAACTGTTCCTCCTCCTCTCCTTCTTATTCAGTAGGATGTCTGAGGCTACAGGACACGACACAGTGTGATACAGTACTGAACTGTTCCTCCTCCTCTCCTTCTTATTCAGTAGGATGTCTGAGGCTACAGGACACGACACAGTGTGATACAGTACTGAACTGTTCCTCCTCCTCTCCTTCTTATTCAGTAGGATGTCTGAGGCTACAGGACACGACACAGTGTGATACAGTACTGAACTGTTCCTCCTCCTCTCCTTCTTATTCAGTAGGATGTCTGAGGCTACAGGACACGACACAGTGTGATACAGTACTGAACTGTTCCTCCTCCTCTCCTTCTTATTCAGTAGGATGTCTGAGGCTACAGGACACGACACAGTGTGATACAGTACTGAACTGTTCCTCCTCCTCTCCTTCTTATTCAGTAGGATGTCTGAGGCTACAGGACACGACACAGTGTGATACAGTACTGAACTGTTCCTCCTCCTCTCCTTCTTATTCAGTAGGATGTCTGAGGCTACAGGACACGACACAGTGTGATACAGTACTGAACTGTTCCTCCTCCTCTCCTTCTTATTCAGTAGGATGTCTGAGGCTACAGGACACGACACAGTGTGATACAGTACTGAACTGTTCCTCCTCCTCTCCTTCTTATTCAGTAGGATGTCTGAGGCTACAGGACACGACACAGTGTGATACAGTACTGAACTGTTCCTCCTCCTCTCCTTCTTATTCAGTAGGATGTCTGAGGCTACAGGACACGACACAGTGTGATACAGTACTGAACTGTTCCTCCTCCTCTCCTTCTTATTCAGTAGGATGTCTGAGGCTACAGGACACGACACAGTGTGATACAGTACTGAACTGTTCCTCCTCCTCTCCTTCTTATTCAGTAGGATGTCTGAGGCTACAGGACACGACACAGTGTGATACAGTACTGAACTGTTCCTCCTCCTCTCCTTCTTATTCAGTAGGATGTCTGAGGCTACAGGACACGACACAGTGTGATACAGTACTGAACTGTTCCTCCTCCTCTCCTTCTTATTCAGTAGGATGTCTGAGGCTACAGGACACGACACAGTGTGATACAGTACTGAACTGTTCCTCCTCCTCTCCTTCTTATTCAGTAGGATGTCTGAGGCTACAGGACACGACACAGTGTGATACAGTACTGAACTGTTCCTCCTCCTCTCCTTCTTATTCAGTAGGATGTCTGAGGCTACAGGACACGACACAGTGTGATACAGTACTGAACTGTTCCTCCTCCTCTCCTTCTTATTCAGTAGGATGTCTGAGGCTACAGGACACGACACAGTGTGATACAGTACTGAACTGTTCCTCCTCCTCTCCTTCTTATTCAGTAGGATGTCTGAGGCTACAGGACACGACACAGTGTGATACAGTACTGAACTGTTCCTCCTCCTCTCCTTCTTATTCAGTAGGATGTCTGAGGCTACAGGACACGACACAGTGTGATACAGTACTGAACTGTTCCTCCTCCTCTCCTTCTTATTCAGTAGGATGTCTGAGGCTACAGGACACGACACAGTGTGATACAGTACTGAACTGTTCCTCCTCCTCTCCTTCTTATTCAGTAGGATGTCTGAGGCTACAGGACACGACACAGTGTGATACAGTACTGAACTGTTCCTCCTCCTCTCCTTCTTATTCAGTAGGATGTCTGAGGCTACAGGACACGACACAGTGTGATACAGTACTGAACTGTTCCTCCTCCTCTCCTTCTTATTCAGTAGGATGTCTGAGGCTACAGGACACGACACAGTGTGATACAGTACTGAACTGTTCCTCCTCCTCTCCTTCTTATTCAGTAGGATGTCTGAGGCTACAGGACACGACACAGTGTGATACAGTACTGAACTGTTCCTCCTCCTCTCCTTCTTATTCAGTAGGATGTCTGAGGCTACAGGACACGACACAGTGTGATACAGTACTGAACTGTTCCTCCTCCTCTCCTTCTTATTCAGTAGGATGTCTGAGGCTACAGGACACGACACAGTGTGATACAGTACTGAACTGTTCCTCCTCCTCTCCTTCTTATTCAGTAGGATGTCTGAGGCTACAGGACACGACACAGTGTGATACAGTACTGAACTGTTCCTCCTCCTCTCCTTCTTATTCAGTAGGATGTCTGAGGCTACAGGACACGACACAGTGTGATACAGTACTGAACTGTTCCTCCTCCTCTCCTTCTTATTCAGTAGGATGTCTGAGGCTACAGGACACGACACAGTGTGATACAGTACTGAACTGTTCCTCCTCCTCTCCTTCTTATTCAGTAGGATGTCTGAGGCTACAGGACACGACACAGTGTGATACAGTACTGAACTGTTCCTCCTCCTCTCCTTCTTATTCAGTAGGATGTCTGAGGCTACAGGACACGACACAGTGTGATACAGTACTGAACTGTTCCTCCTCCTCTCCTTCTTATTCAGTAGGATGTCTGAGGCTACAGGACACGACACAGTGTGATACAGTACTGAACTGTTCCTCCTCCTCTCCTTCTTATTCAGTAGGATGTCTGAGGCTACAGGACACGACACAGTGTGATACAGTACTGAACTGTTCCTCCTCCTCTCCTTCTTATTCAGTAGGATGTCTGAGGCTACAGGACACGACACAGTGTGATACAGTACTGAACTGTTCCTCCTCCTCTCCTTCTTATTCAGTAGGATGTCTGAGGCTACAGGACACGACACAGTGTGATACAGTACTGAACTGTTCCTCCTCCTCTCCTTCTTATTCAGTAGGATGTCTGAGGCTACAGGACACGACACAGTGTGATACAGTACTGAACTGTTCCTCCTCCTCTCCTTCTTATTCAGTAGGATGTCTGAGGCTACAGGACACGACACAGTGTGATACAGTACTGAACTGTTCCTCCTCCTCTCCTTCTTATTCAGTAGGATGTCTGAGGCTACAGGACACGACACAGTGTGATACAGTACTGAACTGTTCCTCCTCCTCTCCTTCTTATTCAGTAGGATGTCTGAGGCTACAGGACACGACACAGTGTGATACAGTACTGAACTGTTCCTCCTCCTCTCCTTCTTATTCAGTAGGATGTCTGAGGCTACAGGACACGACACAGTGTGATACAGTACTGAACTGTTCCTCCTCCTCTCCTTCTTATTCAGTAGGATGTCTGAGGCTACAGGACACGACACAGTGTGATACAGTACTGAACTGTTCCTCCTCCTCTCCTTCTTATTCAGTAGGATGTCTGAGGCTACAGGACACGACACAGTGTGATACAGTACTGAACTGTTCCTCCTCCTCTCCTTCTTATTCAGTAGGATGTCTGAGGCTACAGGACACGACACAGTGTGATACAGTACTGAACTGTTCCTCCTCCTCTCCTTCTTATTCAGTAGGATGTCTGAGGCTACAGGACACGACACAGTGTGATACAGTACTGAACTGTTCCTCCTCCTCTCCTTCTTATTCAGTAGGATGTCTGAGGCTACAGGACACGACACAGTGTGATACAGTACTGAACTGTTCCTCCTCCTCTCCTTCTTATTCAGTAGGATGTCTGAGGCTACAGGACACGACACAGTGTGATACAGTACTGAACTGTTCCTCCTCCTCTCCTTCTTATTCAGTAGGATGTCTGAGGCTACAGGACACGACACAGTGTGATACAGTACTGAACTGTTCCTCCTCCTCTCCTTCTTATTCAGTAGGATGTCTGAGGCTACAGGACACGACACAGTGTGATACAGTACTGAACTGTTCCTCCTCCTCTCCTTCTTATTCAGTAGGATGTCTGAGGCTACAGGACACGACACAGTGTGATACAGTACTGAACTGACACGACACAGTGTGATACAGTACTGAACTGCCAGGACACGACCCACTGTGATACAGTACTGAACTGCCACGACACAGTGTGATACAGTACTGAACTGCCAGGACACAGTGTGATACAGTACTGAACTGCCAGGACACAGTGTGATACAGTACTGAACTGCCAGGACACAGTGTGATACAGTACTGAACTGCCAGGACACGACCCACTGTGATACAGTACTGAACTGCCAGGACACGACCCACTGTGATACAGTACTGAACTGCCAGGACACGACCCACTGTGATACAGTACTGAACTGCCAGGACACGACCCACTGTGATACAGTACTGAACTGCCAGGACACAGTGTGATACAGTACTGAACTGACACGACCCAGTGTGATACAGTACTGAACTGCCAGGACACGACCCACTGTGATACAGTACTGAACTGCCAGGACACGACCCACTGTGATACAGTACTGAACTGCCAGGACACGACCCACTGTGATACAGTACTGAACTGCCAGGACACGACCCACTGTGATACAGTACTGAACTGCCAGGACATGAACTGCCAGGATCCACTGTGATACAGTACTGAACTGCCAGGACACGACCCACTGATACAGTACTGAACTGCCAGGACACGACCCACTGTGATACAGTACTGAACTGCCAGGACACGACCCACTGTGATACAGTACTGAACTGCCAGGACACGACCCACTGTGATACAGTACTGAACTGCCAGGACATGAACTGCCAGGATCCACTGTGATACAGTACTGAACTGCCAGGACACGACCCACTGTGATACAGTACTGAACTGCCAGGACATGAACTGCCAGGATCCACTGTGATACAGTACTGAACTGCCAGGACACGACCCACTGATACAGTACTGAACTGCCAGGACACGACCCACTGTGATACAGGGCTTAACATATACAGTAGATATAACCCACTGTGATGCAGTACTGACCATATATGGTAAAAAGCTCATTCCCACAGAGAGAAACCAATGACTTACCTTCCTCTCTCATCTTGACGTACTTGCGGACGGCGATGTGTTTGCGCCAGGCCTTCTGGATGGCCCGAGCATATCCGTTATATTTCCTTTCCCTCATCTCCTCCAGCAAGAACAACTACAGACACACATTTCACAATACTTCTAGAAATCATCACCTTTACACTCAGAATAACCAGACTGTTATGTGTCAGTAAAGAGGTTTTCTAGGGAAGGAGAGAAAGATGTACTGATTCTGGGGCCTTGATGAAGATCTTAGTCTTTCCCAGCTGGTACTGGTCCTGGTCCATGTTGACAGAGCGGAGGAGGTGGAGAACCCCCTTCCTCTCCTCCCCTGTCCACCGGGGCCATGTCTCCCTGGTCAGGATGGCGTACCTGTAGGACCACACACAGCCATTTTACTGGACTGGTAGAATGTCCTCAAGTCCCTCATACATTTTTTAAATAAATAGAAACAAAATATTGGGTGGAATTTATTCCGATCAAGCCAAACGCTGATGAAAAAAACATGAACAAATACATTTGTACTGACGTTTGAAATCTGTAAAGCCAGCATGGAAATCCATCTCTTGCACCCCTGACCCCTATGACCTTAGGGCTCACCTCTGCAGGAACTTGGCAAAGGCTCGGCGGAATGCGTACCCGGCGCGGCGCACACGAATGTTCTCCCGCAGGCCCAGGTACTCCACCTGGTGTTTGGCCCGAGTGTCCTCCCAGTCCCGAGGCTTCTTGGTCTCGTTGGGCTTGATACAGCGGATGTAGTGGGGGGTGCACTTCATCAGGGTCTGGACCAGGTTGTTGGCTTGTTTCTGAAGGACATGGAGGTTCAATCACAGCTTGGTAGCACCGACCAGGCGCTCAGAGCAGTAAACAGACTGATGGAAGAAAATACATCCCTGTACAATAACACATTCAGTGACCCGTGGCCTGGATGTTATGGAAGACGGGGGTGGGGGAGTCACTCATCTGAGATTGGACTGGCATGTCTGTTTCCATAGCAACAATAATATTTAGTGGACAGATCTACGTAAGCATAACTGGCATCGTAGAATCTGTGGGGAAGGGATGGGATGGGTGGGATAATGAGCAGCAGTGGTTACAGTGTGGGTCTTTCCTCACTGGTTATTTGGACAAATCACGATTTCGTAGGTGTTAGCATCTTTCGAATTTCGGGAGGGGAGGGGACAGTCGGCCCGTAGAGAGGGTTCCGCTCCACGTTCCGGTTCCACACCTCGTTCTAGCGTCTCTTCTCTTCACACGTATGGACCCAGAACTTAATCAAGCAGCTGACCAATTACGTGAGACTTGGTTCTGGTTCTACAGAGATTATAGTAGCACACAACCGCGTCAGATCCTTACCTTGATCTTGCTACTGGCGGTGGTAGGACGGCCCTTTTTCTCTGCCTCTAGGTTTTCTGGGAAAAGGGTTTTTATGAAGGCACTGCCCAAACACAGACAGACAGAGAGAGAGAGGCTGGTCAGTGGCGGTCTATGTAATTATCATATAGTATACCTATTATAACACGTCTCACTACACTTACAATTCACTGCTCTGCATCAGCTCAATGATGTCGTTGAAGAGCACATCTCTGTTCCTCTCACAGAAGCCACTGACGTCATAGGACACCTGAGAGAGAGAACAAGCTATCAGTCTTTCATTTCAGCATTTTCCCTCTAACACATTCTGACATTTAGGACATGTGGGCTCCATGTACTCCAAACCCCCACCAGGGGGCAATGTACCAAATTAAATCAAAGAGCTGTAATCTTTGGAATGTTGAATCAGGTTGTAATGAGGATGCATTCTAAAAGCCCATAGTGTTGTACTGTATGATGTTCGTGCCTTGCCAGCGTAGTGGTGCACTATGAAGCCTTTATTCCAGCTGTTGAAGTGCTCATGGGAGCTGATTCCCGCTTGTAGCTTCTGGATCAGGGTCTGGTCTGCACCCTCCCCCTTAGCATGCATGGTGGCACACACATCGTCCAAGATACTCATGATGCCTGGGGGGTTCTGGGTAATAAGAACAGGGCATATCAAGAACTGTACCACACACACCATCTACTGGTACTGTAACTAGTTCACCTGAATTAGACAAAATGGCCGGTCAACTTCAGCACTGGCCGAATATGATCACTCACCAGTTTGGACTCAATGAGGTCACACACGATTTTGTTGTTAAAGTACTCGATTGGTGTCCACTTGATCCCTTCCTGCACATACTCCTCCTACAAGAAACAACGTCAGTATCTGGGAAAACAGGCCAAAGTAATGTAGACGTATCATAAGACGAAAGAGTGAAACAAGTAATGTAGAGTTATCACTTACCTGCTCAGCTTTTAACGTGAGCTCAATGAAAATCTGCTGCAGTTTCTCATTCACAAAGTTGATGCAGAACTGCTCAAAGCCGTTTTTCTATTCGTGTTAAATACAGATGTGAAGGAAAATGTTATGTTTGTGCTTTTCTAATAACCAATTCGACTGAGTTGATGCAAGTTACTGATTGATCATGCCTGGGAGGAATCCTCACTATCAGTATAAGCAATTTGGCAGTACGCCCAGAACCTTGTTTTGAGAAAGGAAAGGAAATCTCAGTTTCAAGGTGTCAGCTTGGAGAGAAGAAGCCTTGTGAGGTATTGGTCGGTCACAAGCATGAACCAAAAGTTAATGATGAATAAGCTAAACCATGCAAATATAACTTGTCTGTGGAAGCAGTATATAAGATAACTAACAGGACTACCATGGCAGAGCTAATACTTGGTGCATTTGTTTGTTGGAACCTCTCCAGCTTGATGATAATAAAGAATCATTCATTTCAGATTGACTTCAGGAGTCCCTGGTGGTAATTTCCACAACAGAGCGCATATGTAGTATTAACGATTTTGTATGAATAAAAAGCAGTAACAATTCAACGTAACTGGAGGTGGAAATTAGGTGTGCAGGACATACGTGTGCAATCTTAAACAAAATGATATGTGGTCTAACAGCCTATAGGTGGAAATGACTATGTATGCAGTGTTAAACGAAATGAAGGCTAGTCCAACAGTAGAAGTGGAACAACTCCTGTATGAGGCAGCACAGAAATATCCACCTGGAAGATTTCAAAGCCATAGATGTCCAGCACTCCGATGTTGAATTCCTCATGGTCTTTCTGTATGGCTTTGTTGATAGACTGGGGGAGTGGAGAGAAGAAAGAAATCTATGAAGAAGTTGAATTGCTAGTCTATATTTTCATGATACAGTACTACAATAAAAGGAAGTGTCATGGTCGTAGCAACAGTAAACCTCTTGTGAGACAACAGGACAGAACATGTGTACGCTACGCTGCCTCCCTACTGCTCCCATCTCTAGACGTGTTCTGTCTTGTGTGGCTCCCACACCAGCAGTCAAAAGACAAACAACTGGACAAGAACCCAGACAGCAAGTCCAACACATGTTCCGATAAGAGGGATGACTCTTTGTAGTAATTGTGAACATGTTTGGCCATGCTTTGCTGTTACATGTTCCCTCTACTAATTTTGACTAATTAACATAGGTGAGCAAATTGATGAGGATAAAAGGAAATTGAAATTATATGGACACTTACATCCACAAGAAAGTCAAACAGGCGTGAGTAGAGGGCTTTGGAGAGGGCGTCCCGTGTGAAGGAGGCCTGCTCTGTGTTCAGGGTGACAGCGATGCTCTCCGTCTTGCCTCCCCACTTGCTGTCCATGATCCGGCTGGTCAGCTTGTTTTTCAGACCCTCCTGGGAGATTCCCAACAGGTAGGCCGGGAACGCCAGGACTGCCGGAACATGGAGGAGGGGAAGTGATATAGGACAGCGAGAGAGATCACAAGTACAAAGAGGGCACAGGATAGGGGTTGGTTTGGGATGGTGTGTGTGTGTGTGTGTAACTCACAGTCCTCACTCTCCACCACAGCATAGTTTCCCTCCTCTCTGAAGGCGATGTTACCCAGATGCAGGATGCCTGCTACAATCTGCAGCACCATGTCCTGATCATCTACAGACAGGCCCACCACTAACATGGCCTCCTAAAACACACACACACACACAATGAAGACAAACTGCCTCTCTATACATGTGAAAAGAGAGAGTGAGCGAGAGAGAGAGAGCTCACCATGGTGTCAGAGAATTCCTTCTTATCGTTGACATCCTCCACGGTGTAGGTGCCAGACTGGTTCAGGTAGAGGTAGTAGTCAGGTGTGGTGACACCAAGGTTCTCCCTCATCTCTTTAGTGGCGCCCCCCAGGAGCTAAGGGTCAGAGGTCGTTAGGTCAAAGGTTAATTAAGTGATGGAATTCTCTCCATAATTAGTTATTGTTATTCTGTCCCACCTGGTAGTAGATGTGGAAGTTCCTCTCTCCCTGGTTCTGTGACACCACCCTGGACTTCTCCAACAGGAAGTTGGAGATCTTCCCTCCGTCTGGCTCTCCTCCACGGCTGAACTGGATCTCAAAGTACTTCCCCTGTGGTAAAAACAGACACAGTGATTAAGGTTCCTTGTCCAGATAAGGCCTATAACAGGAATGCATCAACAAAGCTCCACCTAGAATCCTTCCTATTGCTTTCACCTATCTGGTCCCATCAGCTCTGCCAATGGGAGTGAATGGCAGAAGAAAGGCCACAACATTTTGGAATGAAATGCACCCCTAATTCCTTATCCACTCTATCGGTATTCCCAGATTCCCGGTTCTACTCACAAAGCGACTAGAGTTATTGTTGCGCACAGTCTTGGCATTCCCAAAGGCCTCCAGGAGAGGGTTGGATTGGAGGATGATGTCTTTTACGTGCTGTGAAGAAGAAGAATAAAGGAGAACAGATGAACCCACTAATATGTGTCTGAGAAGAAGAAATGAGAGAATGGAAGGGAGAATTAGTCAAATGTATCCCCTATACCTGGACTTTGGGACCTCCGCCCGACACCTTGGAGATGTAACCCATTATGTATTTTGCTGCTACGGTCTTTCCTGCTCCACTCTCCCCACTGCAAAGACAACGGAAAGCTTTGGGAAACAGGGCAACACCCGAACTCATTGTGATGGTATCCCATTGACAGAATGCATGGTTTATGTGACAGTTCAGGTTACAGGAAGTATGAAGTTTGATCTGTAGGAGTGAGATGATTGGTCAGACCTGATGATGACACACTGGTTCTCACAGTCGATCATCATGTTACGGTACATGTTGTCAGCCAGGGCGTAGATGTGAGGGGGGTTCTCATACTGGGCCTGGAAATGGAGGAGAAAACATTGCTCCAGTGTCCACGGCAGGTAGCCTAGCGGTTAAGAGCATTGGGCCAATAATCAAAAGGTCGCTGGTTCGAATCCCCATGCCGACTAGCTGAACAATCTGTCGATGTGCCCTTGACCAAGGCACTTAACCCTAATTACTCCTGTAAGTCACTCTGGATAAGAGTGCCGGCTAAATGACTAATTCAAAGAAAATAAAAAATGTTTTAATAATAATAACATATGTTGTGGCCTTTCTTATATATGAGTGTTTTCTACAAGCCCTAGGTGACTTGCTATCAAACATCCAGCAGTTTATTTTCAACATGTATTTTTATTAGATGTGTTTTTGTCCAGCTCGGTAAACAGCATTCACAATAGATGAAGCTTCTTACTTACAGGACTTTAGACAAATAGTGATAGAAAAAAAGGCATTTACAAAAACTTCTGCAGTAGAATACATTCTCACATATTTGTAACAGAAGTGGTTAATGGAGTGTCTACTGGTCCCTCAGACCCGAGTGAAACTAAAGAAATGAAGGAGGTAACTGAGAAACAGGAAGCCTTGGGGTTATTCATTAACTCTGTGATTATGAGGTGAGGTAAACAATGGACAACTTAATGGCATTGAACAGATCATTTACATGATAGTGGGAATGTGGGAGGGCATACTTTGCATCACCTATTGATAAGCAGCATTTTATACACTACAGTTTCTCTGTCTAGATCGAGGGATGCAAACAAATCCTGAAACTGGTAGGTAGGTGCAGCCAGCCAGCAGAAAGCCCAGCGGCTTTAGTAGTGTGTATATTACTCACAGCTCCCTGGTAGAGCTCCACCTCTCTGTCGGTGAAGTAGGGCAGCTGTTTAAAGGGGTTGACAGAGATCAGCACCGACCCTATGTAGGTCTGAGGAAGACACGTTAAGAACAACTAGAATATCCATCTGGAATACACCACCGCCAGGGACCACAACAACGTTGACGTGTGTAGTTGTGATCACAGTGTTAGTCCCTAACGCTACATGTGGTGTACTGGAAATATGGTGGTTGAGACACAAACATATTATCCTTCCATGTTGTTCTACACTTTTTAAGGCATGTTATTAACGCTAATCTCATAACAGGCTAATGTGGGTGAAGTGATCACACAGGTGTGTAGGTCCATAGGGTGTGTGTGTGTGTGTGTGTGTGAGACAGAGAGACTACGGTGTATGTACATCTACAAAGCACAGCAAAGCCTCAGTGTATTTGCCACATATAGCAGTGTGTGTCCTTGTTCTACTACTAAGTTGAAGCTGAAGGATACGAAGATGTAGTCGTCCATGTATCTCTTCTTGAGGTTGTCAGTGATGGCATCCTCGTTGATCTTGGACAGCAGGACCATGTCGTCCACCCCGCTGATCTTAACATTCTGGGTCTGCCAGTGGTAGCGCTCCTTACTCCCCTGAGACAGACAGACACAGACAGACAGACAGACAGACAGACAGACAGACAGACAGAGAGAGACTTATTGCAACCAGTCACTGCAAATTCTCTCTTTCCGTTTCAACTCCTCTCCTCGTCCATTAATGAACACTCATATGTCCTCATTAACTGACTGAGGAGTGGGAAAGATCAGTGATGGGCTGGTAGCAGGGAAAACTGAATATGCCGGAATCTGACATACCAACTACTTTACACGAGGCTGTGAGCTCTTCAAAAATCGCATTGTGGAATTCTGGAAATGTACAATGGTTTGTGTGGTGGAAATAGTAATGGCCGCACAGTGTACACCAGTGGTCACCAACCTTGTACACAATAAATTACATAAAAGTAGCTTTCCAATACACTTTTTAGACTGTGCTTGTTAGACTGTGCCTGACACAAATAAGCTGAATATAAGTGTTATGTCCGTAAAGTAAAGAAACACAGTCTTCATACTCACCGCGCCATACGACCATAAAGATGTTCCCAACACAAAAGCCCATAACACACGTATTACACAATTACAGCAGCCTCGGTTTCAAAAGAGGATGACAACTGTGGTCATACTCAAACAGCTATAGAAATGGCTCAACCGTTGGCGTTAATCTACACTCTTACCAAAATAACCTTGAATATTGCCATATTGACCACAAGATAGTGAGGTAATAACTGTCATAATACAGCTGTGTGCCTGTGTGCCTGCCAGGATGAATCAGAACAGTATCATTTTATTGATTATTTAAACTTTATTTAACTAGGCAAGTCACTTAACAAATAACAAACAATAACAAATTCTTAATTACAATGACGGCCTACCAAGAGAAACGTTTATGATTGAAATACCCTCGTCAATTCAGTGGTGTAAAGTAATTGTTAAACACACATCACATTACCGTAAATTCCGGACTATAAGCCGCAACTTTCCCAGGCTTTGAACCTCGCGGCTTAAACAATGACGCGGCTAATATGGATTTTTCCCGCTTTCAATTTTTTCTCCTCCAAAAAAACACATTCTGTGACGTGCTCAGTTTTTTGGCGGCATGAAGCTTTCATTAGACCAATGAAATTGCCGAACGGGTTAAGGTCAAACAACTTTTTTTGTTTACTGTTTAGATTAAATCGAGCGCTCTCAAACTTCATCATTCTGATTACGGTAGTCATTTTGTCACCCTCATCATGGCAAAGACACGGAGAAATGCATATGATTCAGCTATCAAGTTGAAGGCGATTGATCTGGCTGTTGGAAAAGGAAATAGAGCTGCTGCACGGGAGCTTGGTCTTAATGAGTCGATGATAAGACGTTGGAAACAGCAGCGTGAGGAATTGACTCAGTGCAAAAAGACAACTAAAGCTTACTCCTAATTTTTTATTTTTTGTTACAAGCCGTGTTTCGTTAAAGCCTATTTATTTTTGTTACAAGCCGTGTTTCGTTAAAGCCTATTTATTTTTGTTACAAGTCGTGTTTCGTTAAAGCCTATTTATTTTTGTTACAAGCCGTGTTTCGTTAAAGCCTATTTATTTTTGTTACAAGCCGTGTTTAGTTAAAGCCTATTTATTTTTGTTACAAGCCGTGTTTCGTTAAAGCCTGTGTAAAGTTCATTTGTTTCAATGTACCGGTAGGCACCTGCAGCTTATAGACATGTGCAGGTTATTTATGTTTAAAATAATATATATATTTTTTTTAATTCAGTGGGTGCGGCTTATATTCAGGTGCACTTAATAGTCCGGAAAATACGGTATACAAGGTGCTGAATGAGAAACTCTGCATATAAAAGAAACAGAAAGGCTAAGCAGCAATATAGTGTGTAGGCTGTGTTGTTCCTTCATTCATTCAGTGATGGTCAGATGGGCAAGAAGAAGCAATGCCACGAGGGAAATACCTTGTGATTTATCAGTCATGAATCACCATGACAGACAGATGGTTTGGGTATTGCAACAGACAGTCCAGTTCTCGTAGAACAGTCACACGTCTGTGGCATTCTTAACAAGGAACCAAACAGGTCACAGGGTGAATACCAGCAGTGGTTTGTTCTCCTTTTCTCTAACTTGATCAGTACGGATAAAAATGAGATCAGGAAAGGAAGAATATTCTGTCACGTTATCCTCCTGAATGTGTCCAACCAACACAGAGTCCCGATGTTGAGTCCCAAAGTTATGACCAGGTATAATGTTGTATGCATGACATCACAGAGGGGTCTGTCCCCCGTGGACCTCAAATCTTCCTATCCTGATTTGTCTACATTCCATTTCCCTCCTAGGGCCTGTTCATTGGGGATAACCCTGCCCAGACACGTTGTTCCAGGTTGATTCATTTGAATCAGCTTCACCTGCAGTTTGACAGGGAAACTATTTTGCTAGCTGAGTGCTGTAACGTTTAGAGGCAAAACATTTACTATAGTAGCATAGCCACGGGAAGTAGTTGGGGGTATTGTTTGTGGAGGTGGGCAGGGTGGCAGCAGAGAAAACAATGTTTTGCGTGCTCTAATTGGTCCACTAATACAGGATTATTAAAGGCCCAGTGCACTACTTTTGTGAGAGAAAAAAAATTAAGAAACCATTTTGTATTCTGATTTTTCAGTGGGTGCTGCAGCACCCCATGGCTATGTGTAGTAGACTACAGGTATGCCTAGGCTGTGATTTAGGTGTGCATGCAATAACCCCTGGGAAAAGTGTATGCCCAGGCTAGTCGTGTTTCCATCTGTGGGTAGGCCTAAACTTTGTGCCTATTCCAATGTTATTAAATACTATAGCCCCCTTTCCTTGTCACCTTTCCTATAACCTAGCACCACTGATCATGACTTGAAAGGTGGAAGCAGCACTAAGGTGAAAACCTGTCCACACTTTTCAGTTATTGGAAAGGAGTTCAAGGAGTACTGGGACATTTGAGGCAATAGTCTACTGATTGAATCAAATGTAGACAGTCTACCTGTTCACGACAAGGAAGTCTGTGCAAAAAACTGCGCAGACTTACTAATATTTGCATCGTGTGGATCCAACAATGAGCTATACTGTTACACCAGTTGTTTAAAGTTAGTGATTTATGAATCAAAGAACGGACCGCGCCTTTTCAAGCTCCGGTCAGGCATCCAAGGATATCTGTCTACAATCCTCGTCATCCACCAGGTTTCTGTATCAAACACTAGGCAATATGACTTGTTGGCTCAAGGAAATATTCTCCAGTCGGGAGAACATCACGAGTAGGCTAAACATTCGATTTATGTTTAAATTCATTTCGGTGTGTAGTTGGTGATTGAGAAAAAGTATAGGTTACTTACCATTTTAACTTGATATTACTTCCTGATTGAGAAATCCACCTTACACGGAAAGCTTGAGGAGCTAAGCAAGGAGTGTCACGAGCTCAGGTGAAACTCAAACGTAATATCATACTTATAAATCTAAAGAGGGTTAATTTAATTGTCGGTATTATATGCTGTTTTCTATCAATGTAAAAACTTTCACCCGGTGCTTCAACGTTGATTGAGTAGCCTAGCCTGACTTCTTCTAAGGAGGTGTGGTCAGTTTGTAAGTCATTTAAACATTTGCTTAATAGCGGCAAGTGTGGACAGGTAAGGGAATACCTCTGCAGATGGTATTATGGTGTCTTTTAAAGCCTATCACCCAAGTACAATGGTGTAAAGTAGTAGTAGATAGTAACGTATTGAAATATCATTTTCAACAGCCTGACAGACAAATTCAATTTATTACAAAGAAAAATGTACAAGTTAAGGGAGGTCACGTGATCATAGCAGCTGGTCCATTAAATAACAGTTCATAAAGAAATAAAAAGGTTTGACAAAAACACTAAGGTAGTAGAAAAACTATTGGGAGAAATAAAGTTAATTAGGATTCTAGCTTGTAATTGGTTTGCCCTTACACATTCAGACATCTGGAACAGGGGTGAAAATCCTGCTTCTATTGAGATGAATGTAGAGTGGTGGATGGACATAAAACAGTCATGATGAAACAGAGAACAGGTTTTGTATCTCTATCCTGCCCTAAAACACAGGAAATCAGCCATACAGTTCATAGACCCAATCTTTATCAACCTCGATCCAAAAGTATTCTGAATTAGAAATATTTAAGTAACACTTTAAGCCAACCATTCGTGAATTGACTATTTTCCTCAATGTTCAAAGCCTTTGCTGCTTTTGTGAAATACTTGGTTCTTCTGAGGTACTTCAGTCACACTGGTGTTCTTGTAAAACTGCTTTGCTCTCCTTTTGTCTATTCAGACCATTCCCACAAGTACCCGTTTCTTGTGGCTCAATACAGACAGCAGTAGGCTCTTCTTCCTCCAAAATGATACCAGGCAAAAATACAAGTCTTCACAGTTGACTCATGTCCCTTCATACAAAGTGATGCACAAAAGCTTACAGAAGAAATGAGGTTGATAGAAGATACATCGGTAGCGTGGAGCTACCTCATTCCAACCCACTATTGTCGGATCATATTTTGAGGGAACTATGTGAATCTAGCAAACAATGTCACTCCTCAACAACCAAGAACAGTCATGAGTATGGCAGTCCAAAGACAATGGAAACAGAGCTGGCTCCTAAGCATTTCACTAAGTGTTCATTCCATGACTGAGAAAGTGTAGAGAAAGCCACTATAATAGAGTTTGGAATGAGATGGTAATTATGGAGACTGAACACCATCACACTGGGGTGACAGATTGATTTAAAGGGCTGGTGAGTGTTATGTATATCTGAGGCACAGGGAAACTGTACCATTACATACTGCAGAGAGGGGGAGAAACAGAACACATTCCTCTTGGAGAAAACAAAGCACATTGAAAGATATGGGGGTAAAACAGATAGAGAAACAGAGAGACGTGAATAAAGATGCAGGAAAAGAGGAAAACCACAGCTGAAACCTCTCCAATCTCCTGTCTAAATCCTGTGAGGAAGGACATCAGTCCAAGGTTGAGGTGGTGTTAGAAACAACTATAAACTATGAATGTATTCTGTCTGTAGAGGTATGGGGACTAGTAGGGGGAGTGGTCTCTGCCCGTGGTGCGGCCTCTCCAGTCCAGTCCATGTATGTCCACTGCACATTTAGAAACACACACACTCATGTATCCTTTCCATACACACGTCCTGTACACATGCGCGCACACACACACACGTTCACATGATGCCGTTGGTGAGGTACTGGAAGCCGTCATAGAGCTTGGTGGTGATGGAGCGCATGGATCCGTCCACCATCTGCTCCACCAGGACCTGCAGCTGTTCCTCCGTCAGGCTCATGTGGAAACGCTCCTTCAGGGTCCGGATGGTGCTGGAGCCGTGGAAGCAGGGCAGCTGGGAGCCTGGTAGGGAGAAGAGAGGGACACAGATGAAGTACAGTTTGGTACTTATAATGACCAAGTGTACTTATCGATAAAGCATTTTCCTTAAAGTTAAAGCTACTTTACAGGACTAACTAAAGCTAACATGACTACCATACAGACTAGGACAAGAGAGACATGTCATGACTGATACACAGTTGTGGGTCAGGACAATGTAAGAATGAAGAGTAATTACCTTGCTGCATGATCTCCACTATCTGGATGACTTTGTCCATGTGTTTACGTGCTGCTATCAGGCCCTGCAGCATGAGCATCTTATAGTAATTAAACATGTCTCCATCCAGACCTCCCATCACCTAGAGAGAGAGACAGAGTATCTTCTAGTCATTAAACATGTCTCCATCACCTAGAGAGAGAGACAGAGTATCTTCTAGTCATTAAACATGTCTCCATCCAGACCTCCCATCACCTAGAGAGAGAGAGACAGTATCTTCTAGTCATTAAACATGTCTCCATCCAGACCTCCCATCACCTAGAGAGAGAGACAGTATCTTCTAGTCATTAAACATGTCTCCATCCAGACCTCCCATCACCTAGAGAGAGAGAGACAGTATCTTCTAGTCATTAAACATGTCTCCATCCAGACCTCCCATCACCTAGAGAGAGAGAGACAGTATCTTCTAGTCATTAAACATGTCTCCATCCAGACCTCCCATCACCTAGAGAGAGAGAGACAGTATCTTCTAGTCATTAAACATGTCTCCATCCAGACCTCCCATCACCTAGAGAGAGAGACAGTATCTTCTAGTCATTAAACATGTCTCCATCCAGACCTCCCATCACCTAGAGAGAGAGACAGTATCTTCTAGTCATTAAACATGTCTCCATCCAGACCTCCCATCACCTAGAGAGAGAGACAGTATCTTCTAGTCATTAAACATGTCTCCATCCAGACCTCCCATCACCTAGAGAGAGAGACAGTATCTTCTAGTCATTAAACATGTCTCCATCCAGACCTCCCATCACCTAGAGAGAGACAGTCACAAGAAACACTGTTTTAGTCAATTAGCTTTGTTGAAGATGGCAAAGTGTTTCAAACCTGTGCTTTACTCCTGGTTCAACAGAGTGCAAATCTGAATAAGAACGTCGCATTAGCGTTCCTGTCAATTAACTCACGTCTACAAACTCGTTGGTGAGCTTGAAAGCAGAGGTCTCGAAGCCAAGGTTGCGGGGCGAGCTGGACAGAATGAAGCCAAAGTCTATGTGGATGATGTGGCCCTCAGCGTCCAACAGGATGTTGCCATTGTGTCTGGAGAGAGATGACAGAGTGAACAGAATGTAAGTGATGAGAGAGAGAGATGACAGGGAGGAGAGATGAGAACAAAATGTAAGTGATGAGAGAGAGGATAGAGGAGTGAATGAGAGGAAGTAGTAGGTGTGTCTGACCTGTCTTTGACCTGCAGCAGGTAGCAGATGAGACAGTAGCCTGCACAGCTCTGGACAAAGTTGCGCTGGGCCGTGAGGAAGGCCTCGGTGGTGTGGGTACCGTGTTCCTGCAGGAAGTAGTCCAGCAGAGGCATCTGGCTCTGTTTCTTCACCTGGCGGAGGGATATCAGAGAACTTTAACATTTAAAGTCCCACTCCAGTCTCATATTTTTTACTAGAAAAAGGCACATCTTAATAGGTGGTCCAGTCATGACGGGGCGGATCCCATCAGACCAACTCATTGAAGTCTGCAGGACGTATTTAATAATAATCATTTGGTGGGTGCTTATATTTGCCCTATTTCACACATGTACAAGTGTGTATTATTTACCTGTGAAATTGATTATTTTTTTACATATCCCAACTCCCCCTGAGACATTTTAGTCATTTAGCAGACGCTCTTATCCAGAGCGACTTACAGTAGTGAATGCATACATTTCATTTTTTTTATTTCATACATTTTTTTTTTTTTCTTCGTACTTGGCCCCCCGTGGGAATCGAACCCACAACCCTGGCGTTGCAAACAACATGCTCTACCAACTGAGCTACAGGGAAGCTAGACACTCTCGGATAGTGGGGTCACGGTCAGGGCATTATCAACGGTGACCCAGGAGCAATTAGGGTTAAGTGCCTTGCTTAAGGGCACATCAAAAGATTTTTCGGCTTGGGGATTCGAACTAGTGACCCTTCGGTTACTGGCCCAACGCTCTAAGGTCCTAGCCACTAGGCTACCTGCCGTGTGCCCCTGGGAGAAAAGGTACTGATCTAGCTGGCTGAGGGGGAAAGGTACTAATGTTAAATACTACTAATAGTAATGTTTGTTTTTGCGTGTGATTCTGTTGGAGCCTTTCTGAGCCCACTCACCTGGTGGATGGACACTGCGTTGACGATGGGTTCAATCATGCCGCTGTCAGAGGAGATCACCAGGATCTTGTAGGGTTTGATCCAGATAGGCACGCGCTCCTGTTCCCAGATGATCTGGGAGAGGGAAGAGAGCAGTACATAATTAGTCCAGATAAAGTATATACAGGAGATTATACTGTAGTGTAAATGCTGGGTGTGGATATGTAGAAAGTAGAGGTTCATCTTTGCTGTGTATGTGGAGCTAGAGAGAGTCCATTCAGAATGACCTGGAGCTGCTGCAGCACTTGAGAGGCCAGGAGCTCTTGCCGAAGGTCGTCGCCACACTTGACGATGACTGACAACAACCTCCAGGTAGGGATGTGTCCATATGGGGAGCCCTCCCTTATCCGCCTGTTCAGAACAACACAACAAGTACAGGCACATACAATTAGCAAAGCTAAAACCTTTCCTCTAGCCTTGAGATTACCATCAAGGCATGCAACACCTCCACGGTCCACTGTGGGGATTGAGTACGCACTGAACCTTCTCCTGCCACGGCTCCTTGAGGGCCACTGCTGAAGGGTCCTCTGGGTCCCGCTTGAATGTGGTTGGTGTGTGAGCTAGCTGCTCTGAGAGACGCCGCCTGTGTAGTGGGGGAAACGCACACATTCACTATCACTACTTAAGAAGCATCATATACATCGCAGTTTGAAAGACTACATTATACCACCCAAAGCTAGCTCTCTCCCAGCTATTCCTCTGTACCTGATGTCTCCAGCAGCGATGAAGATGGGTTCCTTGCTGTCCAGGCTGGTGATGCTGTCCACTGAGAACTGGGAGATGTTGTCACAGCTGTTGGTGTGGAACTCTGGGAGCTGGGATAACAGAGGAGAGGGAAAGAACAGGGGAGAGGGTGAGTCCACAGCCCATACTCCTTCACTACCTGATAAGGGTAGGTGGGCTCCTGACCCCTACCTCCACCTGCAGATCCCCGATGTCGTCCACAGACCAGGCTTCGTTATCCTCATCGTAGTTGTGAACCGTTGAGAAGCCCCCGGCTCGCTGATCCACCATGATGCCGCAGTCCGGAAGGTTCTCCACTGAGCGCGTGCTGCGGATCCTCGTCTCGGAGATCCGTACCGGAACGTTGGACGTCTCAAAGTCCTCACACTCCAGAACCTCCACATAGATGAGGTACGGCGCCTGACGAGGTAGAGGTGATTGTTTACATGTTTGTGTTGGTGCGTCATCCATTCTACACTGTGTGTGTGTGTGTGTGTGTGTGTGTGTGTGTGTGTGTCTCCCCCCCACCTTGTCTTTGGAGTTGAGCACCACAGCCTGTGTGTGAGGGACGCGCACCACGTGGTGGTCGAAGGCGGCGGTGGGCAGCCAGACGCGGGCGGGCAGCTTGTGGTTGAGCAGCGACAGCTCCGAGATGAGCCGGGACGTCTTCTGCTCCTTAGTGGGCAGCGTGGCCAGCCGCTTCCCAATGCCCATCAGGGACTTGATGAACTCTCTCTGGGGTGCCAGACGCGCAGGCTACAGAGGAGGAGGAGGAAACATGGCAAGAGTAAATAAGATGTATGAACATAATGACCTTAGGAGGAATAGTGTTTTGTTAGAATAGTTCAGTGTTGTGTTGGCACCAAATACTCTCTACAACAACACACCTTCTCGTGTTGACCTCCAGAGAGTAGGGAAATCAGAGCACCACTCCCTTGTCAAATTACAACAGCAACTTAGATGTACAGCCATGAGCCGCTGGTCCATTTGTGTCAAGTTCGTTTGAAATGATTCAGAAGTCAAGGCCCATTATTGCAGCTGATTCAAGTGAGCAAATGTGTATAATCGCCTGTAATCTCAAAATAGCCTTTTAAAAAGCCGAAACACTTCAGCAGCCAACTTGACACAAATGTCAGAAGACTAGTTGAAACAAGAAAGACCACAACTTGAAACCATTAGCAAATCATTCATTTGAGGCTAAATTATTGCAGCAGTGGTTTAAAGAAGTCCAAGTTTACACAAGCCCCAAAACACCACATACACACATTTTATTCTAAAACATGAAAAATAGATAATTAAACCAATAGAGTGGAGGTTTATAAGCATGTATCACAATCTGCACCCGTAACAACCATAGATGCACAACTGAAATATGACCCCAAAAAACAATGACAAACGGATCCCACTACTGCCACCAATGACCTGACCTGACCCCTGACCTGAACCCTGAGGACTATTTAGCTCTGGAGCCCAAAGTTACATATTGAGATACATGCTTACGACTCCTCACTTCACATACAGAGAGTAGTCTACAACCCGGCTGCCAATGGAGACAGGCAGCCATCATCCCAGAATGCACCACAGAAGTCTGTGGTGATGGAGGCCGTTAACTTACTGTACCAGTCTTAGTCTAACAATCAAGACTTTCAGAGCTGGAGCTCAGATCCTGGGAAATGTGAGAGGTTAAAGTACAAAGTAAGGAAAGGAAAGGGGGGTGGAGGGAAAGATAAGAATATTTACTTTATTATTATTTTTGTTTACCAGCAACGAGAATCATAATTAGGTAGTATCAGACTGTATGCCCCCAGTGAATGGGAAGAGGCTGCATTGTGTGCCTGTGTATTCCAGGGTCTTGTCATGAGGAGTGACAACATATCTGCAGCTCTACAATGATCCCAGTTATCTGGGTGAACTACTACTAACACCCTCACATGATACTAAAGGTCACAGAGCATGGGGAATAGAATAGAGGAAATAGAGACATGAGAGCTATGTCTATAGAGCATGGGGAAGCAAGGACAAGGAAAACATTAAGAGAGATGAGCAGAGAAAAGCTTCCTTTATGAAAGTCTAGTGACATCCAGTGTTTATGAATGGTTACTCCCAACAGACAGTGTCTCACTACACATTCATCAGGGGGAGGAGGAATGATGGTGGGAATAGTCCAAACTAAATACAGTGCCTTCAGAAAGTATTCACACCCCTTGACTTTTTCCACATTTTGTCGTATTACAGCCTGAATTTTAAATTATTTGGGGTCACTACCCTACACACAATAGCTCATAATGTCAAAGTGGAATTATGTTTTTAGAAATGTGTACAAATTAATGAAAAATTAAGAGCTGAAATTACTTGAGTCAATAGGTCAAATATTCAATCCCTTTGTTATGGCAAGCCTAAATCAATTCAGGAGTAAAAATGTGTTGAACAAGTCACACAATACATTGCTCTGTGTGCAATAATAGTGTTTAACATGATTTTTGAATGACTACCTCATCTCTGTACCCCACACATACAATTATCTGTAAGGTCACTCAGTCGAGCAGTGCATTTCAAACACAGATTCAACCACAAAGACCAGGGAGGTTTTCCAATGCCTCACAAAGGCACCCATTGGTAGATGGGTACAATTTTTTTTGGAAAAGCAGACATTGAATATTCCTTTGAGCCGAGTGAAGTTATTAATTACAATTTGGATGGTGTATCAATACACCCAGTCACTACAAAGATACAGGCGTCCTTCCTAACTCAGTTGCCGGAAAGGAAGGAAACCGCTCAGGGATTCCCCCATGAGGCCAATGGTGACTTTAAAACAGTTAGAGAGTTTAATGGCTGTCATAGAAGAGAACTGAGGATGGATCAAAAACATAGTTACTCCACAATACTAACCTAAATAACAGAGTGAAAAGAAGCCTGTACAGAATAAAAAAATATATTCCAAAACATGCAACCTGTTTGCAATAAGGCACTAAAGTAAAACTACAAGAAAATGTTGCAAAGAAATTAACTTCATGTCCTGAATACAAAGCATTAGGTTTGGGGTAAATTCTTGTAACAACAAAATGTGGAAAAAGTCAAAGGGTGTGAATATTTTCTGAAGGTTCCACACAATCACTAGACACCTTGAACTTTCCACCCAGCTTAACAACTGATGGCACAATAGCAGTTTTCGTTCAAACCATTTGTGTTCACCAGCCATTGCAGAAGATCACGTGAGACTGAGACAGCATTTTCTGCTGCATGATGACATGAAGTTGGCCCATCACATAACAGTATATTTAAATTCCCTTCCTGAATTGGCCTGGAATTGATTCTGACCTGGCACCATTGTATTATCCACGCCATAATGGGGCAGTATGTCTCTATAGTGGAGTCTCAATAAGAGTGGGGAGGTTGTGTTTTGGGTACCTCTAGAAGAACAGTGATAAGGAAGTTGTGTCAATGACTCATTGATGACTAAAGGAACTGAACTGGTGTATCAGTGACTCATGAAGAGATTTGCACCCCAATGTTCAATTGTGTATCCAACAACTAACTAAGCAACTAAAAAGTGTTCAAATGTTTGATAACAGACCCTTTCATGCATGAGAAGACTGCCTAATCCTAGATTATAGCCCATATCAGGAGAGGGCACTTCCTTTTACATAATGACAGCTCTGCCGTTTCAGGGACAGTCCCTGAGCACCCTGTAGTGGTGATGACTGAATCACTGAGTACCTTTACATGCACACTAATAATTAGATAGTAAACTGATTATGGCAGTAGGCCAAGCACGGCAGCAGTCATGTAAACACATTACTCTGCTTATCTCAAATCGGCGTACAGTCATAATCAAAGTAAGCATACACCAATTAAAATAGCTGGTTTTCTGAGCAATCTTTCAAATGACTAGGACATGTAAAGGCCTTAGAGTTGTAGCAGTGTTACTGATCTGCACATGTGCTAACACGAACAGCGCAAGCTTCCTCCTTTAGCACCAGCGAAGTGAGTTCAGAAAAACTGAAAGTATGCATCTTAAAAATAGTTTTCACATTCAAACTTTATATGTCCAAACTCAGACTCAAATATGGTTCACAAACATTTATTTTGACTGGTAATTTTCTGCACCAGTCCCGTCAGGTAGCCTGATTTCAGATGTGTCCATGTAAACTGGATTATTAGGGGAATCGTTCTTCTTGCAAAGCATGTAAATGTTTAAATCGAACTACTATATTAATCTGATTATTTACAATAATGGTACTATTGTGTGATGTAAACATTAGCTACCCATCTTCCTTCAACGATGATGACAAGAACTACCGGTCTTGTCAGCGTAACTAAATGAACCATTATGACAAATTCTTTACTCTGGTGTTTTAGTATCCAATAGCAACCAGGTTAATAACCGAGTACTGATGATGTCGCCACATGGTCAGTCGCCATAGCGAACTAGTTTCTCCAAGATATCACCAAACCTCAATAGAGACCTCTGGGCATGGTGTTTATAGAAGCACTGTGACCCTACAGTAACACTGTCTCCATGTTTGTATAACATTGTCAGGGTGTCATGATGCCACTGTAAACCGAAGAGGGAGCTAAGAGAGAAAGGAGGAAGTGACCAGAGTGAAATCACTGAGCTTGAAACTGAACTGCTGATTAAGTTTGGTGTGGTAGTCACGTATACACATGCATGCACGCACGGACACACACATACAGAGCTTAATTGGTCAAAGGTCCTCTCTTCAACATTTTTACATTTGAGTCATTGAGCAGACGCTCTTATCCAGAGCAACTTACAGTAGTGAGTGCATACATTTTTATACTTTTTTCGTATTGGTCCCACGTGGGAACAGAACCCATAACCCTGGCCATGCTCTACCAACTGAGCTACATGGTCCCACGTGGGAACAGAACCCATAACCCTGGCCATGCTCTACCAACTGAGCTACATGGTCCCACGTGGGAACAGAACCCATAACCTTGGCCATGCTCTACCAACTGAGCTACATGGTCCCACGTGGGAACAGAACCCATAACCCTGGCCATGCTCTACCAACTGAGCTACATGGTGCCACGTGGGAACAGAACCCATAACCCTGGCCATGCTCTACCAACTGAGCTACATGGTGCCACGTGGGAACAGAACCCATAACCCTGGCCTTGCTCCACCAACTGAGCTACATGGGACCACGTGGGAACAGAACCCATAACCCTGGACATGCTCCACCAACTGAGCTACATGGTCCCACGTGGGAACAGAACCCATAACCCTGGACATGCTCCACCAACTGAGCTACATGGGACCACGTGTGAGTCTCTGTGGATATGTAACCATGACACTTTCTATACAGAGACAGAAGAGGAAGTATTATTCCCTGCTCTGTCTGGAATATGTGCATTCCATTGACCCCTCACCCCAATAGCATGTCATCTTCGGGCCTATTTTTCAGACAACTGGTGATAACAGCTACAGATGAAGAGTGCTGGACTGTGAACCTCTTTCTGTTCTTGTATAATGCCCCCCCGTTGGACCCCAAGCAGTTGCTTCCAAAGTTAGCTATCCCACTTTGTGAGATACCTGCCAAGATACAGAGAAACAAACTGACTTAGTGGAAAACAAAAACGTGTATATACTCCCAGTACACACCTCGTCCTGGTTGCTCTCCACCTTGGGATTGCTCGCTGTCCTCTTCAGGTTGCTGCTCAGGCTGATACTGACCGTGGCGTCTGACTTGGAGCGCTGATGCGTGCGCTTAGTCGGCGACAGACCGTGCTCTCCGCCCAAGCCGTGCCCGTGCAGGGATGGCGCAGTGGTCGGAAGTGGGCAGAAGGGGGCCAACATCAGTGGCTGGCGGGCACGGACCGCGGCTGGTTTGAGTTCATCGGAGAAGATGAGTTTGCGTAGCTTGGTGCCGCGCGAGTGTCGCTGTGTGGAGATGTGCATGTCGGAGGAGTAGGCACCCAGCAGCCAGGCGCACTGCAGCGAGAAGGAGATACTCTGACGGCAGCGGTGTACCTGTGGTGGGAAAAAATGATTTGATGTGAAAGGAGCTTTAGAGAGGATACATTTGTAATTCTGATGAGTAGCTAGCCACGGAGGCAGTTCAGGGAGGTAACATACTCACCACGTAGGGCTTGATGGCGTCTCCCACGTCCTCGTCCATGTGGATGTACATGTTCAGCAGCTGCGGCAGGTAGAAGTCCACCTCCTCGTGGCGGAAGCTGAACAGACGGTTGCCGATGTAGGCCTGCACACCCGGCTCCTTGGAGTTGTGTAGATAGGAGATGGCCATTGACACGTCGAAGAGTTTGGACTCAAACAGCCGCAGCAGCCACGACTGCTTGGAGGGGTTATGGCGCTGGCGCCGCCGCGCGCTTTTCACCGAGCCTGGAGGCAGTGCCTCAGAGTCCTCCTCCCCGGGGATTTTTGGGGGCTTGATAGGCTCTGTATGTACAGTCCCGTTGACCAGTGTTTGGTCTGTGCTATTGCCACCATCAGACCCAGAACCTGACCCCTCACTTTCACCTTTGAGGAACTTCACCTTCTGCAGCACCTCCTGGCAGGCCATCTTGGCCACCTCGGGGTCGATGACCAGGGTCAGCTCGCCCACGCCCTCTGAGATGACATCCAGGGGTGGGCTGGAGGCGACTGGACCATCGCTGTGACTGGGGCTGGGACTGGTGGTCTGCTGGTGGTGGTAGGATCCAGAGGAAGGGGAGGAGGGCAGAGAGAGGGAGGGAGAGGAGGAGATGGACAGAGAGGAGGAGGCTGTGGAGGGGCTCTGCGGTTCTAGTTCCTCTGGCTGTACAGCAGACAGACCCAGCTCCGTGTCACCCATCACGGCCGCTCACCGCACTCCCACTGGGGCCACAGAGAGAGAGAAGTGGGGAGGAGAGGATGATGACGAGGGGGAGAAAGGGTGGGGGTGGTAGTGTGAGAGAGAATAGGAAACAGAAAGAGGTTTCATCATCATTTTTGGGGCAGTCAACGTGTGACAGGCCTATGTTTGTGGCGGTCATGACATTTTGTCAGCAGGTTATTGTCATGCAAAAGACTGCTGGTCTCACGGTAATTGACTGTTAATTAACAAACACGTTTAGCATATCCAGGCCTCCACGCATACAAGCCGCATAAAAGCCTTTGGAACATCTACAATAAAAAATAAATAAAGTTGAATAAATCTATTTAATATACACAATCACAATGAATCCATTATGTATTTTAGGCAGGTCTTAAGAAACATGACATGAAGAAAATGTATTTCAGAAGAACATGTTATCTGGCAATGCGCCGTGCCATAGGCTGTAGGCTTGTTAATTTAGCAGAAAATATATTCTTATATGTCCCGTGACATTATTTGATATGATTTTATAGTATGAAGAATATAATTGAACTTAGCTGAATAAAATATAAATTATATTTTTCCCATTCTGGAGCGAGTGTGCATATGAAGTGGCTGTGTTGAGCATAAAAGTGAACATTTCAAACAGGTCCTATACACTAGATTTAGAGTTATTTAGCAACTTTAGCTGTGAATGATACAAACCTTAGAATGTCTTAGAAATCATAACATATATGGGCTGCAAGATGAGACTATAGGCTATGGATGATTTGAGAAAGTCGACTAAGCGGTCACATGGAATTCTACTGCGGTCATGAATCATGACTGCCGGAGTGGCGGTAATATGGTCACCTCAACAGCCCTAGACAGGCCGCAAGTCTGCAAAACACAGCCCATAGCTCCTTTGATTCTTCATATAGCATTTACATCTAACAGGAATCAGGTTTGGACTAAGTGGAACAAGGTGCTCAGTGTGTAAAATGGATCTGACAACCTGTGTCCGTCTTCCCATCAGTCAACTAACATACTGTCTGTGAATGTAGGCCAATGACCTTTTCTATGAGTCGCTGTCCATCTGTCTGTCCGTCTATGAACGTGTTCGTCTGACTGCGGTCACTGTGTTCCGGCAGGCCCTGCCATGTAACGCACATGGCCATACACACCTGCTAATTCTACTGAGCAGATTAGCACCACAGCAGCACTACCTAGTGCCATGCACTACAGGCCCAAAGCAGGGAGAGGGAGGGTTGTCTCTCTGAAACCTCTGACACCTGATGGATAACAATCTTCAACATGGTTAATAGCACCCCATCACAAGCCATCCATCATGGAACACAGTTAACATGGATCTACCAGAAACTTCAGAACTACTAAGATTAAACCAATAGATTTTTCACATTGTTGAATCAACAATGTCGCTAAGGGCCTCAATCATTGAGAAGAATGGGTGCAGTATAACACTGGTCCTGCTGTATAATACTTGTGCGGGTGGTGGAGCAAAGTACTTCCTCATTGGGCTAGTATCCATCAGTCTTTTTCTTTGTCCAATATGCTGAAAAATGTAAACTCAGAAAGGGCTGGTGGGTGTAGAACAGAAGTGTCAGGTTTGTATACAGTGTTCAGCAGATGGAATATGAATTAACCCTTCGCTAGCTGGCTACAGCAAGTTGTTGTTGAATTAGCCGTTTCAATAAGCAGGGACAAGGCAGGGAAATACGCATAGCTAGCATAGTTATCCTAATCGTCCAAACAGAATCATACAAGTGTCTAGCCAACCAACACCGTCTAGGCAAGTGGTGGGGGTGTGTCATGGAGATAGGTATACAAACATTTGACACGTGTGGTTAACGTTATAAATATTCTGCAGTTGCAATTAACTTTGCTAGCAACTAACGTTGGCATACTAACATTTACTAGAACGCTAACGTTAGATAGAGATGGCTAACTCGCTTCAGCTGAGTAACGTTAGGTAGACAAACACTAGCTAGTTAACTGATAGTAGTTAACCGTTCACTAGCCAGCTAGTTGTCGAGCTTGCTGACTAGCTCAGAGCGTAACGTTATTTGCTAGGTAGCTAACATTAGTAAACGTTTTATTTTAGTTAGCTATAACTTAGTAGCTATAGCCGCCTCCTCATCCCTGGTCAGATTTA
The DNA here is from genome assembly GCF_965601325.2 of Salmo salar. Taxonomy (NCBI): domain Eukaryota; kingdom Metazoa; phylum Chordata; class Actinopteri; order Salmoniformes; family Salmonidae; genus Salmo; species Salmo salar. The sequence continues at coordinate 81,404,535 of NC_138295.1, forward strand.
GCTACATATCTTCCTTAAACGATGATAAGAAATACCGGTCTTATCATAGTAGCTAAATTAACCAGTATGCCATTCTTTACTCGGGTGTTTTTGTATCTAATAGCTAGATACCAAGTTAATAGCCGACTAGCTGCTAACCTAAACCTGAGGGATTAACGTTAGCAAGTTTGATTGCTAGCACATAAGTAGCTACACCAGCTAACTTGCGTACCAAACTCCTCGTTGTCTTGAAGGCCACGCCACTCTTTGAGTTATATAAACAAGTAGAAACATAACTCCTACCTTAAGATTGTATTGGCTGGTTAGCTATTTAAGTTTATTTGAGCTCCAATTTCTCTGCTCCATTTAGAATGCGTTCAGTGCCGAGTTCTCTGAACTACTTATTGGAGAGGTAGACAGACTAGGGCTGTCTGCTCAGTGCCTGTGTAAAATATATTTGTGCATTATGACAAACTACTCCACAATGAGTGTTATTAATATTGTTGTAAAACATGGACAATTGCTGAATGAAGAACGTGTAAAATCTTAGCTAAATCCAAAAGTGCGTAATAGGGTAGAGTAGGGTACACTATGCTACCAGTGTATTAGACATAGGCCACAGAAGGTTGGTGGCACCTTCATTGGGGAGGACAGGCATATGGTAATGAGTGGGAAATAATGTGTGGAAAGGTATCAACAACATCAAACACATGGTTTCCATTCGCTCCATTCCAGGCATTATTATGACCAGTCCTCCCCTCAGCAGCCTCCACTGACATAGGCCTATCCTTTACCAATGTATTGATAATATACCTTTCATTACTATAAACTTGTTTGTGTCATAGCGGATGGCTAAGTGCCTCGCTTGAAGCTTCCAGAGATATAGAAGTACTGTTGCCACAGATACAAAAATGCCTTTTATGGGTCAATAGTATGCTTGTTCAGTATGTTGTATGAGGGGTTTCCCCACTTTGTCACAGTGCTTGGACTTGGATCACACAGTTGTGCTCTGCCTGGCTACTGGGGATGCAGGAGGATGTAGTAGCGATGCATCACTACTGCTCTCCTGAGACCTAGAAGTACTGTTGCCCCAGACCATGGTGCTTCTTGGGTGTGTTTGTGCAGAGTGGAGTGTTTGCCCCCCTCTGGAATTTCCACTCTGTCACACGCGTATGGCCAAGCCTGGCATGAAAATGGGATTGCTGTGCTGATAGCAATGATCTATTTGCATTATCTGACAATATTAATTTTCTCACTTCTGATGTTAATTAACCACATCATTGGATCTGAAAGTAGTATGGATTGATTCAGTTTAGGGATGTAGGAAAGTAGCTGGCCAAATCATGCCTGGAGTAAAATTGAGAAAGTTTATAGGTCACCTGCACTTGATGTGGGCAGTAGCAGGCGCTGTTGAGCAATTATAAATTATAAGGCTCATTAGCTACTAAATCCAGCCAGCCAAAGGATCTTTGCTCCAGTTCACACAACTTGGCCACCATCAAAAGTTAATTGGAGCCATTTTCCAATACAAACCAGTAATGCCAAAATGTTAAGTCCTTTAAAATAAATCATTGCAGTGATACCCACTGGCCCAAATATTGTCTAAAGTGTAAATGACTCACCCAAGCTTGAGAAAGCTTTTGATATCACTTGATAGATTTGCTTAAGGGTCATGCTTCAAGGTCATTCCAGACGTGTAGTATAATGAACCATAGCTATGAGACTCAGTGATCAATTATTATTATCATTCAATGACTAAACCAGTATGAATATGCAGTATATTTATTCAATGTATTATTTAAAACCATTGATATCTTGCAAATGAACATGTAGTCAATGTAGTGCAATGAGTATTTAAATCAAATGAACTGTATAATAATTATGCAAACCATTATTAATGTAGCAGAATTGGTAGCCTGGTGGTTAGAGGTAGTTAGCCTAGTAGTTAGAGCGTTGGGCCAGTAACTGAAAGGTTGCTGGTTTGAATACCTGCACCAACAAGGTGAAAAATCTGTTGATGTGCATTTGAGCAAGTCACTGAACCCTAATTTACTACAGGGGCACTGTACTACTATGGATAACCCTGTAAAACAACATGTTTCACTACACCCATTTTACTATTAAATTAAGAGTAATCAATAGTCCAGACATACAGATTCATTCAACCCTGCTGAACACACACACACACACTCGGGCCATTAAGGAATTATGAAAATTAGAACGTCTTCATATTCTTAAAACAGTAGGCTATACATCGCCATCAGATGTTAGTCTATGAATTCCATATGTTCGAATTTTTTAAAACCTGAGTTTAACACCACTGGCATTAGAAGTAACAAAGAACAGATAACATTTGGTCCATAGATGAGATAATGACTTAAGGCACAATTACGCATTTAAAGCAAAGCAGCATGGAATGATTAGGCAGCATTATTGGGCATGACGCTCGAGAGGATGCCTCCTTCCCCACCCGTTCCCAACTAATATAAGTTACATGAAGTCTATGTAAAGTATGGTGGGAATGAGAGGGGGAAAACTGGGGCCTCCTGCGTAACTTTACAGCCAGATGTCAGAGGTGCAGTCTCCCCCAGGGTATCGTAGCTCGTGGGCCAAGGCCGGGCCATTGGGCTCTTTCCCAAAGTCGACCAGGAAGTTCTCGTTCACCTTGAGGCCACCATTGGCTGTGTTCACATCAATCTGCATCATAACAGAACCCTCCCTAGGGCAAAGAGAGAAACAGACAAGGGAAAATAAGAAATAGAGTCAAGTATTCCATTTGATAGTGTTTCTAGCTATTGGTGTTCAAAAGATCTTATTGAAGCAGCCCATGATATTGAAAACACTTATAAGAGCAATAGTTTACAACTGAAACCTGTTACTGACATTTTGTGTGCATTGACCACAAGTAAAGTGGTGGGAAATTGTAATACTTGAGTAAAAGTAAAGATACCTTCATAGTAAAAGTCACCCAGAAAAATACTACTTAAGTCTAAAAGTATTTGGTTTTAAATATACTTAAGTATCAAAAGACTATTATCTACTTAATTAAAAATACTTTAAAGTACTACACACCACTGAGTAATAGAAAAATCTAAGACAGATGAACAGGTCCTCACTTGATCATTTCCGGGTAGAACTGCTTGTCCCAGCCGCTGTAGAGAGAGGTGGTGACGTACAGTCTCTTCCCATCCAGACTGAGCTGCAACATCTGGGGGCTCCCTGGGATCCTCTTCCCCTGGTGTGGAGCACATGTACACACAAGTCGTTGTCTGCACCTTACAAATGCAACCTAAACACCTACTTTTGACCTACTGCAAACATTCTGCCAGTGTATGTGAAGCGTGAGTTTGGGCATAGATTGTTATTCTTACACACCTTGATTGTGCGTGGGGGTGGTTGGCTCTGATTCTCTGGGTCCTCCAGTACTTTGACAGGGCCATCATTTAGGATGCTCCCTCCCAAGAAGAGCTGAATACACAGGGAGATGGACAGTCAGTGGACAACTAACCATTTCAGGAGACTGTCCTAACTAGCTACCTTAAGTTGAATGAACTGACTAAGTCGCTCTGGATAAGAGCGTCTGCTAGATGACCAACATGTAAATGTAGGAGGACGCTTGCTTGACCCAAACACAGGTACACATCACATAGGCAGACTGATGAAGATGATGATTCATTTAAGTAGCTACATAAAAAAATAAAAAAACATATGCACTTGTCATGTTTAATACCTCTGTCCATTGCCTGTAAGATGAAACATTTTTGGTGGGTGTAAAATAATAAAAATCCGCCATTTTGTAAACTTGTGATCTCACCTGGCCAGCCAGACGTGGGTTCCTCCTGTTTGTGATGTCATACTGTCGTATGTCTCCGTGCAGCCAGTTACTGAAGTATAGGAAGCGGTCGTCCAGGGAGATCAGAATATCTGTGATCAGACCTGAGATGAACAGATCACACAGCATCCATCAAATTCAGGAAAACCCATTTAATTTGGTATTTCCATTTGATTATGGAACGGGTAGTTACACCCAATTCCAAATGTTCAATATGTACTGGAAGTGTTAAATGTATCCCTAATCTGCAGTACTCTCCCATCAACATTTTCCCCCCCACACACACACACTCACTTGGCATCACTGGCAAAGCCCATCCCTCCACTTTCTTACTGGGGACGTGGATAACCTTCTCAGCAGCCCAGTCTCCTTTCTGTTGAGACAGTACCATTTTAGAAGACACTCAGCCAAAAACAAAAGCAAGAGAGATCATACATGTTATTCTACTTTTTCCTATGTATGAATGTGTTGCTCACTGGGGTCCTGTAGAAACGGAAGACGGTTCCTTGGAGTGCACAACCGACGTAGCCCTCCGTGGCGGCGGGATCATGGAGGAAGCGGATCTCCAGAGGAATGGCGCCCTCCTCCCCCAGGTCCAGGGACTGTAGCCGCTTGTGAGTGGTCCAGTCCCACACGTGGATCTTCGATCCATAGAGACCTGCAGACAGAACAGCAGCATTGAAACATTGTTCTCAACAAGTGTAATACAAACACACGTATCACCTCTATTTACACACCTTCTTTGACATGTTCCGGGTTGAAACCGTAGGCGAGGGCTTTGGGCGCTCCCCATTCGGTGCTCATCATGACGTTGTGTCGGGGCTGGTACCAGAAGTCATAACCAAAAGGTGCCGCCTCACCAGGAAGCTCCCAGTTACCAACCACCTCAAACGTTTTACCATCCAGCAAGATAAAGCCACCTGAGAGAAACACATCCTGCATCAGTCATCTAATCCAAATGAATATTAACTTGTCTAAATGACACTCCCTTGCCCCGCCCAGTATTCTTTATCATTGTGGATTGTAGAGCCTTTAGTCCCTTATTATAAACTGGGTGGTTCCATCCCTAAATGTTGACTGGCTGAAAGCTGTGGTATCAGACCATATACCACAGGTATGACAAAACATTTATTTGTATTGTTCTAATTACATATGTAACCAGTTTATAACAGCAATTTGGCACCTCAGGGGTTTTTGGTATATGGCCAATATTCCACGGCTACGGGCTGTATCCAGGCACTCTGTTGCGTCATGACTACGAAAAGCCCTTAGCCGTGCTATATTGGCCATATACCACACCCCCCGGGCCTCATTGCTTAAATATAGGCATGTTTTTTATTAATCCCTATTCTTATCTGTATGATACAGAGTAAAGTGTTTCTAGGTTGCATACATTGTATGAGGCTGAGGACAAGGAGAGAAGCATCAGGTGTTGTCTGCTTTCTTTTGCCCAGAACACACCGTCTGTCCCCCTACTGCAGCGTGTTGTCTCCTCCTACCTTTGCCATTGCCAGATGGATCTCCCAAGCTGCTGATCATAATCTGGCCACTGCCCAGGCAGTGTGTGGTGTGGGGGTTGGCCAGGCCCGTCTTCCAGAAGATATCTGTGGGCTCCACAATCTGTGAGGAAGCAATCCTTTGGTTTAGATCAGATTACGACCTGCATGGGTTTGGACACTTTCCTTTAAAAAACAAATGATGCATATTTGAGAAGATGGCTACAGGCTGTTGGTGAGAGATGGGTACGAGGCTTGACCAAATCTGTACATTCAATTGTCTGTTTTTGATTTGTCGTGTGCTGGAGCTCCTTGTATGACATTGTGTGGCGTTGACTGGATTTGATGCGTGTCATTTGTTGATGTTCTGAAGAAAAAAAAAACCTTAGCTGTGCAACATGGTCACCGAGTTCTGTAGTATCACTATAACCCATCACCTGCTGTAGAAGGGTGACCCTTTACCTTGTGCATCTGTGGAGCGCGGGGGTCTGTCCCAGTGTCCACTATGTAGACCCGGGAGGAGATGAGCGAGGGCAGGATAAGTCGGTTGCGCTTCTTGGATGAGTCGCCAAAACAGCTGCTGCAGGCGTTCCAACCAGAGTGGTGTAGCTCGTCATTCAGGTTGGGCATGGGCAGTCTGTGGATGACCTGTACGCGCAGACATTACCAGGTCACTCTTTAATCCACAAGGTCAAAGGTCATGTATAATACTGTCATCTCTTCAGTATTTAAACTACCGACCACTGACTAATGACGACAGGTGTGAAAATCAAAAGCAAGGCAGTGGTTGTTTGATATAGATCAGCAGTACCTGACAATAAGTAGGAGACTTGGGGTCCACGTCGACAGTGGCAAGGTAGTCTGGTTTCTGGATGCCAGTGTTGCGATAAATGCAGGGCAGGTACACAATCTCCTCACGTGGACCTTCAAAAACAAGATCCCCGTTTCAGGAGGCACTACCGTCATTCACTCCTCCCTGACCACAAGAACAAGGACCATGACAACCGCAAATCCCAAAGAGGGATGGATATTAAGGGTTGCACTATTTCCTAGTCAACTGACCAGTGGGGTAAGTTGAGCCTGCTGTGGTTTTCCCATCCGGGGAGGTGGTTACTGAATATAACCAAACACAAAGCGCAAAGAATCAAACCGCAAACAATTCCAGTAGCCTAAAACTGATATGTCTGGTTCCTCAAAGTTCCAGTAAAATATAGACAATTTATGGCATTTGTGTGTGTAAACAACATTTTCATGCAACTGACAAACTCAAGCAACCAAAAAAAATAAAATAAATAAAATTGTCCCGACTTGTACGATGGGCAAGTGACCATTAGACCTTAATGTCAATCCCTCCTAAAACACATGGGGTGAGCTAAGCTTGTGTTTCCCAGAAAACAACACTCACCCTTCATGGCATCCAGTGGGCTTTTGTAGCCAGGTCCACAGCCTGTGCATTTAGTTGCTGGAAAAACACAAGCAAACAGCAAGTTCTCAAAATAACTTCACTGCCACACACAGCAATCTGTGTTTACTATTACTGCTGGACATCTATGGCAGGTAACAACCACAGAAACTGTCACACCTACAAGTCATATATGCATTCGTCATACAGTTGTTAGGCATATGTTTAAAATGACCTAGTAGTTTCATCACAGGTAAGTCATGTAGAGAGACATTTTTGTTGTAAAACTGTTGCAGAATGAGTGTGTGAAAGGAGACATTCACTTGTCCACTTTGTCTTCCTTTCCCAAGGTTGCCGTTACTGGCAGCCATCAGAATAGTAGGTAAATGCACTTTTACTGTACAAATCTGTAATGCAATGTTATATCTGTAATGTTATGATTGTGAATGTCAGAGAACAAATCAAATCCGCACAACATGGTCCCAAAAATGCAACGATTATTTACCCAGCCAATGTTTGACCCTAGGGTCCAAATAAATAAACGGAGCACTGTTGAGAGTATACCAGTGTGCAGATTCTGTTAATTAATACATCAGAATCAGAACATTCTATATCAAGGTCATACAGATATTTACAGATTAACAGTGTTAACTATTTTTAGGCCAATTAAGTGTAAGATTTGACAAAAATAAAAACATTTGACAAATTGACATTCCCACTATGGTGCCAACACCCCACAGAGTTCCTGCTCCCTAATCACAGCCACTACATTAATGGTAATAAAAAGTGGTTTAGGCTATGCCAACTTGGACGCATGTCTTGATTTACAGAATAATAGCAATTCAACAGTGCAGACATCGATTCACAAGAGACTGACAGGGTTGGGTCAGTAACCTTGATTTACAGAACAACAATGGTTAAAGCCCATCTCAGGGTCCTAAACTCCTATGGTGACTGGGTCTAGACAACAATCGTTCAGAGACTGTATAGATTTCAGATAAGCTTCATTAGCATGAATGGTAAGGCTACTGTTGATAAAGCGAAGTGAGATAATGACATGTCTATGTATATCTGTGGAACTTAGAAGGACTCTGCTGATCCAGAGTGCTGGTTGTCTTTGGCATTGTACCAAATCCTATAAACTATCAAAATAAAGATGAGGAAGGCACAGTGATTCCGAAACGTTGGTAAATACCCATTCAATTGCTGGGAGATTATACTTGGAGTGTGCGACTTTATTTATTTTGATAGTTTATTCGCCGTTAGTCAGCACCTCCACACTAACTATTTTCTGGGTGTGCGCCAGCTCATGTTTTTATTTTTGTATTATTGTACCAAATCCTGCCATAATTTAGTGCTGCCTTTACTTGGAATAAATGATTGCCTTCGTCATGATCGAAGCTGTGCCTTTTTCCTTACACATGGTAAACAATGGTTTCCGCCTAAACCATTGTTGCAGCTAAGAAACAAAGTGAAGAAAAAAATAAACATATGGAAACCACAACAGATGTCAGATATCAAGCAATCTTCGAGGAAACTAGTCTCCAGTCCAACATTTCACCACACATTTCCTTCTAAGAAATACAAGCCCACAAGTTCAGCTTCCGTTCATTTAATGGGTTTGACTGTTGCAGGTCCAAAGAAATGTGGATTTGTATCTTGCATCAATGTTGGATTCACATATTTTCAACAAGAACTGCCGCACGTACGTGCGCAATTACTCACACTTATTTTCGTTTTGGACATATTTCATTGGTTGTCTTACTCAAATATGCATTTATATAATGCAATAACACATTCAGCTCTAGGTTAAATTACGTTAATGAAAAGCTGGCACTATGGGAGTGGTTAGCATTATGTTCTAGTCCACGTTCAATCATTAACTTTGTCATTCCCCATTTCAACGTTCTTTGACAGATTTCCTAAAAGTGACGAAAATGAGTGAAAAAGCAAGAAGATTGGACAAACCCATCTTGCAGACTTTCTTCGTCCGAGGTATCCACAGGAATCCGTGCTTTCTATGGGTTCTTTCAGCTGGTATGAGAGTGGAGCAATGCTTGGTGCGGGTTTTATAGGGTAAATGGATTGAGGGAGGAAAGGGGAGTGTTTTTGGCAACATAACGTTGCACGTAGAAATAAGTATTGAGTGCATTTCGCCCTCGGTGGTTATTCCGTTTTGCGACCAATGGACAATGGATTGATCAAAATGACATAAACCCAGCCCAACCGGGGCACAGGGCGATGCCAAACGAACTATCCATTAATATATGAACGAAGAGATACCCCAGCGCGATGGTCCTGTCCTCTGTTCTAGTTTGACATAACTTTCTACAACCGGTTTCGTCAAGTGCTTTGACGGCAACATAACATTTATCTGACACGTTTCTGGCGCAAAGCAAAATAACATGTTCAGTGCACTATAAAATACATATGCAGTGTTGTTTTACAGTTTATTTCCTATGGTCCATACTGATTAGATATACGGTCTATTAAACTCGTGCTACCTTCCTACTTAGACTGTGTCAAGGGGTCATCTCTTGCGTAACTCGATATGGGGGAATGTGAGGTTAAAGCCACAATCTGGAGGTTTAACAATATTGTGTTTCAGTCCGTAGACAAAAACAACCTATTTCAAATGAGACGCAGCTATGAATGTAAGGACTTAATCTATAAGATTGACTTTGCTTTTTTAATCATATTTTTAAGATATACATTACAGACTCAAATGACATCAAAAACATAAACAGTTGAGTATTACAAACGTATATTTTGAATTAGGCCGCATGATATGATAGAATTATCTACTACAAACCCATAAAACATTTAAGTATTATTTTATCAAGAATTGTAAACCTAGGCTATGTCATTCATGAAAATGACCATTGAGCTGCAGGAAATATCCCAGATTTTGCCTCACGCCTGCATTTGATTAGGAAATGTTTTTCTTACAAGAGATTCAGAATCTTCAGGACTGACCATGTCACGATTTCAATATCCCCCATGTCCCTTTGGAAGTATTGAGCAGACCAAAGACAAATCAGAAAAGAAAGGATTCATTTAATTTAATCTCTGTGTGTCCATGACTGTGACAAATGAGGTACAGTTCAGATAATTGTTAAAGAACATATTGGACATCTGCAAAATGCATTAGATATTATGTAACTCCATAAGGAATTCAACATTCCCACCATTTCTCAAGCTTGTCAAGCCTTCCTCAGTACTACAATCTATTGACAGACACAGGCAGGAGAACATGGTAGTTCACCCAAATCACATTTGTTTATAAGTCCTTAAGATAAATAGAATACTCTATATAGCTGTAGGCCTAGTCATCACTAGCCTTCTAGCAATATGGCTGAGTCTCTATAGCCCATAGATTAGGTTACTTTCAAGGTAAGGAAAGAATGTATGTAAAGTCATTTGAGTGCAATAAGGGACAAGGAAGCAAAAGTTGGTGGCAAATTTGTAAACCAACACCAATCTGTCAAAAAGGCATTGAACTTTTAGAAAATGCTAAACATGGCATAGTAAATATTCTCAAACTGAATTAAAAATGCATTAATGTACAGTATAGCACCTTAAAATGTTTTGTGTTCAGTTGATGATCTGTTTAGAATTGATTTCTACCACTAAAACAACTTCCACCACAAGAACATGCCTTACAGTTGATGGAGTTTGGATCCAGTCTGTTGTGCATCAGTGTTCATTAAAGCAAAACGTAGAACCAGTCAAGTCCAACAAGGGATCCCCACTCAGTTTCCCCACACTGATGACATAAAAAACGTTACAAGGTTGACCAATTGTACTTTAACAGTATGCACTGTAATCTTCTGTGGCCATTTGCAGGGAAGACCCACAGGCTGTGTGGCCTAAGGCAACACGGCAGATGTTCTTGAGTAGGACCGAAGAGCAGTATTCAACTCAGAGTTTGTGAAAGGGAAGGACTAAGATGGGGAGACCTCCTCATGGGACCCTCCAGTCTCCTGGCTCTCTGGCAGCGGCTCCATCTCTTCTTCTACCTTTTCCAAGATGTTATCCTTTGTTGTGTCCATTTCTATAGCTGCCTTGTAATTCTCATCTAACGTTCCTTCTCCACTTTCCTGCTCTTCATCTACCTTCCCTTCCTTAACCTCTTGCTCCTCATCTAGCCTCTCTTCTCCAGCCTCCATGTCCTCTTTACCCCTGCTGTCTTCCTGCTCGAGCTCTGCTGGTGACTCTGGCTCCAGAACCTCAGGACCTAGCAGGGCCTCTCTGAGAGTACTCATCAGCTCTGACTGGGTCTCTGCCAGAGTCTTGGTCATTTCCTGGTCCCGCTGCCCAGGGACCAAGTCAGTAAGGTGGAAGGACTGTCGCAGCAGATCAGGCTGTTCCTCTAGGTAGGACAAGGCCTCCACTAGCCAGGCCACTAGCAGCTGCACTAGGTCTTTGTGTGTGACCCCTGCTGCCCCACCCTCGGCAGCCAGCCGGGCCCAGCGGGCCAGCAAGAAACTCTGCAGCACGGGCCTCAGGCACATCTCCAGGGGCTGGAGGCGGCAGGTGCAGCCAGCGGGGACCACGGCCGGCAGGGTGCCAGTGGCACCAAGGGTGGTCAGGAAGTCCTTAGACACGTGTCCACGGTGGCCGTCCAGGATCAGCATACCTTTGGTACTCCTGTTCTGGTCCAGCATGTGTTGGCGCCACACCAGAGACTCCCACAGCGCCAACTCCTCGTCCCTGGTGAATCCCTCCACCTTGGCCTCCAGCAGGACAGAGTTGGCGAGGCCTGTGCCCTGCATCTTGGGGAGCTGCCCCTTGATTAGGACCAGGGTGCGTAGCATGGTGCCATCGGCCAGCGCTGACAGATAGATGGTGACCAGAGGTTCCCTGGTTCCCACCAGCTGGAGAGCATCTTCTTTGTCCACTTTGGCTGGATCTGCAAGCACCTCAATGTCTACAAAGACAGACAGCTCGTCCATGGCAGCTATGCCTGTGTGGGGCAGATCGTGGGCCTGGATGTGCTTGCGGGTGAACTTGGTGAAGGAGTTAGCATTGTCCTCCATGGAGCGTGGCAAGCGGCAGCTGACCGTGGCGGTCCGCCCAACAGCCTGCCAGCCAAGGCTATGCTGCAGCATGAAGCTCACAGCCCAGTCGTAAGAGATACGGAAGGCGCTGCTGTGACCGTCCTGGCTGTGGATCTCAGAAGCCCTCTGAAAAAGGTTCTTCTCGTTGAGCGGCAGCTGCTGCTCTCGCTGGGCCATGACCCACTCCACCATGCGCTCCACCGCCTCTCCCTTGCCGGGTCCCCGGCCATCACGCTCCAGCTGCTTCTCCTTATCCTTCAGCCAGGCCCGGATGAGATTGGACTGGGTGGATAGCTGCTTGGCGGCTTGACGTTCCCCGCAGCACAGAGCAAACAGCACTATCCTCAGCAGACGCACAGAGAGGGTGTCCTCTCGTTCTTTTACCACCGGGCGTACTGTCGGAGGGGTGACGGGAGGATCAGATGCGGCAGGCTGCTGTTTAGACTCCCCTTCATGAACAATTTCATCAACGTCCTTGCCAAGACCTTCAACCTCCATTTCTTCATTGTCTGTGTCTGAGCCCATGTCCTCCACTGGGGCCATTGCCTCGTCCAGGTCACTCTCTGGCCCTAAGGGACCCCACTCGCTGCTGTCGTCAAAGCGGTCTGCTCCTGTGGTGTTTCTGCAGAAAGACAAAGCAGGAAAGAAAGATGAGTGGTATTTGAGGCATGACTGATAAAACATCTCAATTAATCACAATATTTTGGGGGGAGTAAATCGTGTGAAACCAGGGTGAAACGGCTGGAGTGTGTCTCGTAAAGTACCTCATGTCCTCCATGATGAATCCAACATTAGGGGAGCCTGTACAACAACAAAAAGAGAGGATAAGAGATTTAGATTTGAAGAGAAAGAGCACGCAGCTAAATGTAAGTGTTACAACAAACATTTCTGTTTCAGGTTGAACTATGTAGACTTTGTTTTCCCTATCATAATGTATTATTAATATCATCCTTCACCTTCACAGTTCCCCTGTCAAGCAGTCACAGACTATGTTTTGACGCTTGTATACTCATGGAGATGAAGCTAGTCTTGGGATTGATTATATACTGTATGTGTTTTGGTATCACGAGATGATATTGTGTGTGCATCTACAAAGCATCAAATAAATGATTGACCTGAGTGGTGGGGTGAGAAGCCATGATACTCCCAGAAGCAGCTGGGCTGCTTGCACAGGTTGGCTTTGCAAACGATGCATCCAAACACGCTCTCATGGCGCAGGTTCTTCAGATTGCAGTTCTTGCATCTCTTGGTCTTGGCGGTGAGTTTAACCAATCTGTGCCTTAGTTTATTTGGATTGCCTTGCAGGGCAACCTCTCGCACACTCGCTAGTCCCTCCTTATTCTCAGAGTGGATGCGTGCTTGTCTCTCTGCACACTTGGCTAGCTGGTGCCCTAAGCGCTTGCGAAAGTTTGCCTGGGTAAAGAGTCCGCCCTGCACCCATGACGGTGGGTTCTCTTTGCGGCTCTCCCGCAGCACTATGAAGGCATTGACTATGCTCAGGTTGACCAGGAACCAGAAGAGACTGCGCCAGTGCTTGTCTAGTGGCAGCCCTCCTAGAGGGTTGCAGGCAAGCAGCTGTTTGCAGATGTCCACTCCTCGCATATTCTCCTGCAGAAGTCGGAAGGCTAAGGGCCGCTCGATGGGGCTGAGTTCGCCCACTTTGGTCTGAGACTTCCTCCACACTGTGTCTGGCTGCCCCGGCTCGGCGTTGGTGGACAGGCAGCCCATCTCCTTGGTGTCTTTCCAGCGGGTGGCCAGCAGGGGACCTAACTGCCTCTGCAGGAAGTCCCCAGGCTTCTCCAGCTGACCCTGCTCCCACAGCTCCCTGGGGAGGATGGGGCTTGGTGGAGGAAAGGAGCTGGAGGCGTAAATGCCCTTGTCCAAGAGCATCTGCATGAGAGGGGCAGAGGCCAGTGAGCTACCCAGGAAGAGCTGGTGGTGTTTCTGCTGGAGTCCCTCCACTAAGGGGGGAACTACACTGAACCCCAGCTCATTCTCCTTCTCCCTCCCCATGTGGATGAGCAGTCGGTGGCAGTAGCCCGACTTGGAGTCACACAGCAGCCAAACCCCTGGTTGGGCCTTAGGGTTCCCTTTGGCTTGGCCGGCCTCCGTCTCCAGGCTGGGCAGCAGGGCCCGGTCGATGGCCAGGCACCGGTTGGGTTGGTAGGCTTCCCACATGGAGTCGCCAAGGATGCTCAGCATAGGTCTGAAGAGACGCAGCCTGTCGCTGCCACTGCCCTCCCCCTCCTCCTCCTCCATGGAGGTGAGCAGACTACCCATCCAGATGTTGTTGGAGATCTGCTGGAAGCGCTTGATGGACATGGCCCTGAAGAAGGTGTGGCAGTTGTCGTAGTGCTGCCAGGACCAGTAGTTGGCAGGCTCTGGGAGGCTCTGAAGGCCCATGAGGATACTGAGACCTATGAAGCCCTTGATCTCATGAGCGGCGACAGGGACCCAGTCCGGGTCACGCTGCCCAAGAAACTGGCAGGTCTTGGCCTTGGCGTTGGTCTCGTTGGCGATGAGCTCCATGAGCGAGTACGGAAAGAGCAGGTTGAAGTAGTCGACAGCGTCACTGTTTTTGTTTAAGGACTGGCGAGGACCGCAGCTCTCTGTGAAGTCGAGGATGGTTATGGAGTCGGTGCCTCTCAGCAGAGGTTCTCTCCAGTTCTCCATTAACGCCCATTCAGACCTCCCCACTTCCACATCCCCCCCGGATTTGTCCTCCTCCTCCTCTTGGCAGAACTCAATGTCAGACTCCAGAGACTCTGTGGGGGAGGGAAGGGGAGGGGATCACAGGAACAACAGTTAGTCTTCTGCTCCACAGAGCCAAGTTGACAACTTTTCTTTTATAAACACACTGGGCCATTTCTTATGTCAGCGAAAGTCCACTTTTACAACACCATGTGGATAGAAAGAGAACAGGGAAAAATATAACACCTTCTCAACTGACCAGTAGTCTGAAGACAACATAAACGGCAGAGGAAAACAGATTGGTATGCAGACTGTCTCCTTGGTAAGACATTCCTCCTCTGCACTTGGGTCATTTTTAGACTCCACACATTTTCCTATTCACTTTGGCACAAAACATGCTTTGGAGTGTGTCTTGACGTACAACATCTGTCAGTTCCTGTAATGCAGGGTTCCACAAGTGGCAGCCCGCAGGCCTCTTTGTTGGACATGAGACTGTAAAACACACCAGCAAATCAGCGCCAAGTGATTTACATGTTCTGTTCCAACGTATTCCCACGCATAATAGAGAGATATGTGATCGTATACAAATGGAAGCAAGGATTGAAATGATGTTTTAGTCAAATATTATATCTGTTTGGGCTTTGAGGTCAATTTGTAATTATGTTTTGGCCCCCTGACCATCCCCTCAAGAAAAAATCTAATCGTCACGTGGCTGAATCTAGTTGATGATCTAGCAACATGGGATGCAGCCATGTAGAGTTCTTTTACCTCCTTAATGAAGAGAAGGGGAATGTGTGGTAACAAACACCTGTTGTGTGTGGTTGTGAATAATAGTGTGTGGTTCATCTTCTGCCACATTACTTTCTGTAGACACACACACACACACACACACACACACACACACACACACACACACACACACACACACACACACACACACGGCCTATACTCACTCACCATTTCATATTTATTTTTGTGTTTACAAGTTTGTAAAAATAGTTTTACATTAGGTAGGGCCAATAGCTTTAGTGCAACCACATGACCAGAACATAAGGCCTTGTTCTAACCAATATAGAGTACAAATATTTATGTTTGAAGACCCCCTCTGGTGTCCTATATGAGGGGATTTTACGGGCACTGTACAATATCTGGTGTGTACCATGTCTCTCACTGTACAATATCTGGTGTGAACCATGTCTCACTGTACAATATCTGGTGTGTACCATGTCTCTCACTGTACAATATCTGGTGTGTACCATGTCTCTCACTGTACAATATCTGGAGTGTACCATGTCTCTCACTGTACAATATCTGGAGTGTACCATGTCTTTCACTGTACAATATCTGGTGTGTACCATGTCTCTCACTGTACAATATCTGGTGTGAATCCTACCATGTCTTCCAGTGTTCACAAGGGGAGATAAGCTCAACACCTTGTGCAACAAAACACTTGGCATCAGGCCAAGTTAAACAACGAAGCAAATGGAAAAATATAAAGACAGCAATCTACCACAACTAGATATCTTTGTCAAATCATGGGGCTCTTTTGCTGGCACATTTTGCACAAAATGTCACCATGAATAGATACATTTTGTTAGGGTGTTGCCATCCTGGTTATACGTTATAGTACATCTAATAAGATTAATGGTGTATAAATGTTAATATCTAAATGCTTATGCATTGTACTTAGTAGTATACACTTTATAAATTGTGCTAGCAATTTCAAAACATTTTCTAAACTGCACACATAAAGCATCTCTCCTTCCATGGAAAAACTGACATGCAAATGCTATCTGTTTGGAGTTGTGTGAGGAGCTTGAAGACACCTACCGTTTGGTGTGCAGGTGCTGGAGCCGTGACTTGGGTCCTGGGCCAGGTGCTTGGCCATAAGGTCACCTGTCTGAGAGCTGAAGTCACAGACCTCACACCACAGCTTCAAATAGCTGTGTGGAACAGAGGGAGAGAAGGTTGGCAAGTATCCCTAGAAACTGGCAAGGCAAAAAATATAAAAAACAACACAGCGGAAAAAGTGTCCATTACCAAGGGGGTGGCCGCTTGTGCAGGGGGACCCGGTTGGTTTTCATACGTGGTGCATGATTTCTGCAACAAGAGAATTGAACGCTATCAAACTGTCCAAGTCATCTATGATCAATGAATGAACTATTGTTTCTTTAACTAATAAAACATGATCTATATTGAAGCTTGACTCACGTAATCATGTGGTCTGCGTAGGAGCGCGAGCAGCAGGTGCTGTAGGGGCACACGGCACAGTGGACGAAGGTGGGGTAGTGGTCGGGGAAGCTGGGTACGTCTGAGCTGCACTCCATGCACCGCTGCTTGACTAGAGACACACTGTAGAGGTCACACAGAGGTCAGACACAATATATGTGTTTATACATCACCCTGGCCATAAGCCAACCCTCCAAGGGTGTCTCAGGGAGAGTTGGGATATGCAAAAAAAAACTACGTATTTCCAATTCACACTCACACACACACACACACACACACACACACACACACACACACACACACACACACACACACACACACACACACACACACACACACACACACACACACACACACACACACACACACACACACACACACACACACACACACACACACACACACACACACGTATTAATACACACTTGTACATGTGTGAAATATAACAAATACAAACACCCACCAAATGATGATTACATTTATACCTGCTCTCAGCGCTGGCGCTACTGTCACACTTCTCAATCAAAAACTAAGTCTGAGATGAATGATAGAAGACTCCATGCACAACAATATGACTATTATTCACCTCCGTTTCTGAAACTTGGTGAGCAGGTCCAACTGCTTGATGGATTTCCTCATGGTGGTTTTGGTTGTTTGTGGAGGTGGTTTGGTATGATGTTGTAGATGATGTTGTATGTTGGTGTAGGTCTGGCCTGCCTGAGGAGTGGGGCCTGTTGTCTTATAGTCCATCGGTACATTCTTGGGCAACTGTCCCTTGTGGTGGGAATATGCCCTGATGGTCACCTAAGTACACAGACAAGAATACAACACAGTGTTTAACCCCATTTTACTAATGAATACTATACCTATACTAATATAACTCCTTCTTGATCTAGGACATGCATTTCTTTTTGGTTAACCGTTGTTCTGTCCAACAAGTCAATTGCCTGAATCTCTACACTCTTAGAAAAAAAGGGTTCCAAAAGGGTTTTTCGGCTATCCCCATAGGAGAACCCTTTTGAGTTCCATGTAGAATCCTTATTTTGGGTTCCATGTTGAACCCTCTGTAAGGATTCTACATGGAACCAAAAAGGGTTCTACCTGGAACCAAAAAATGTTCTTCAAAGGTTCTCCTATGGGAACAGCAGAAGAATCCTTTTCGGTTCTTGAAAGCACCTTTTCTACTAAGAGTGTAGATAAAGTGGCAAGACATTTCTCTGTGGATGACGCCACTTTGTGGCACAATTAAGAGAAGGTCTAATCAGTGAAATTAAGCTGTTCATCAACTCACTTTAGTCCCAGGTTGGAGCCCCTCCAGCTGCTTGGGTTTGCGGAAGGTCCTGTGGCTGTGGGTTTTGTGCTCCATCCTGTCCGTGGCAGAGAGGAACTGCAAACGGCACTTGTTGCAGTGACTCGCTCTACTGGCCTGAAAAAAATCAAGAGTTGCGTTCAGCGTTTCAGGGCTATACATAAACTGCAGAAGAAACTGTGATCTCTTTTTGTCTTTGTACAAGAGTTTACAAAACACTTTTTCTTGCCTACTTTGCAGTATCACTGCCTTTATAAAACATATGGGACCGGTTTCCCAGACCCAGATTAATCCTAGTCCTGGACTAAATACACACTTACAATGAAGATTCTCTGTTGAGATTGGTGTTTAATCTAAGACTAGGTATAATATGAGTGTGGGAAACCAGGCCAAAAATACTTCTTTGCACTTTAAGAAAATACCTTCCTTTAAGTAAATTCTTTACAACAGTTTTAAATGGGAACAATCCTCACTTTTTTATGGTCCTGTGTGGTTCAGTTGGTAGAGCATGTCACTTGCAACACCAGGGTTGTGGGTTTGATTCCCACGGGGTTCCAGTACGAGAAAATGTATGCACTCACTACTGTAAATTGCTCTGGATAAGAGTGTCTGCTAAATTACGTAAAATGTGGCCTGGGTTGTTCCTCTACCTGGTGTCGTATGTAGTGCTGCTGGTAGGAGTTGGGGCTCTTGAAGACCTTCAGACAGTAGACACACAGCTGGTTGCATGTCTTTGCATGATTGGTACAGAAGTGATTGTACACATCAGAAAAGAAAGAAGACCGGTACCGACACACCTTGAAAAGAAGAAGGGATGGGATTTCAGGAAGGTGTGGTTCTGAGAGTAAATGGAGAGGCCAGCATTTATTCTATCCTGTTTAACTGGAGGTGAAAGGTTACCAACCTGGCAAATATAGGGCATCTCTCCTGGTTTGTGGGTGTTCTTCATGTGATGCAGGAACACAGGCTCACTCTCAAACGCCCACTCACAGATCTTACAACATGCTGCACGGTCAATAGAGAAAACAATCAGAAATCGTCCATCAAATGCAACTTAGTTTTACCATAAAAAATATATATATCTCACAGGATGCATATTAACAACAGGTGAATATGTAAGTCTGGTAATATGTGAGGGCGTACTGGAAGACTGAGTAGGCCCGTGGGCATTCTCCACATGGTACTGGAGCTGGGCGCTGGTAGAGAACTGGCGGAAGCAGTGCTGGCAGGAGGTCAGCTGGTCCACCCATTTAGTCATCTCTGGGTGCTGCTTCATGTGGTCCATCAGCCTACCGAGCATGCACGCACACGCACACACACCACACACACACACACACACACACTTAACATCCTTCCATCAATTGAGATTTGCATAGTTCTAACACTTGAATAAGTGGTCCAGATACGTATTGATTGATACTTCTGTCCCTAAATGTTGTCATTTCAAATCAATTTATGGTCAGCCTGTATGTGTACATACTGTGTGTGTGTGTGTGTGTGTAGCAGGTGACCCCATCCTCACCTAATGTTGCTATTGGACCTCTTGGGGCAGATGACACATTTGAAGGAGTAGTTCAGCTTGGTGGGCTGGCTGTCGACCAGGGACTGTTGGCCCGCGAAGTGGCCATAGTAGAAATCATCCACTAGCATAACCACCTTAGGCGGAGGGTCTGGGTTGGAGCTGGGAGCCCGTTCTGGCAGGGGGTTCTGAGTGCCACTGCTGCTGGAAGGCCCAGCAGTATTGACCAGGTCTGGACAGCAGAACTGTGAGGGGGGAATTCAATGAGGTTTAAATTGCCATCATGCTCATCATTATTAGTGGTGAATGTTCATGGTTTAATATCTGGAATGTTCTATGGTGCATATGATTAAGCTTCTTACACACATATGTCCTTGAAGTGCTTCTTGCATTTTGAATTGGGCTCCACATCGGGGGCATATCTTCACCTCCTGATCAACTGTAAAACAAACAGAACAGGGAAACATTTGCCCGATGTTCTGTTCAGCGACATTTTCACACTTAGAACCAGCGAGGGCATATGATAATGAGCAATAGATCTGATATGGATGTAATTACTGTACCTTTGGTGTTGTCCTGTGTCAGGGGCGTGGCCACGGGTACATGGGCCTGGCTGTTGCTCTTGACGATCTGCAGAAGCTGCGATTGGAGAGCGACTGGGACTTGGTTCCATTTCACTATAGCACAAAGGAAAGCAGGGGATGTTCAACAGATTTCACTATAGATACAAAAGCTGTACTTCATTGAATCTGGACCCACCCATAAAATAAGAACTTACAAATCTGAGGCTGTGAGGAAGTGTTGAGTAGAGTGGGCCGGGTGCCCATGGTGCTAGCCGTGGTGGTGAGGGGGGCGTGACTGGCCCCGCGGATTGTGAGGGTGGCAGGGATTTGCATAGTGGCAAAGGTGCTGGGCGCCGCCTGCCGTAAAACACCACTGGGGCCAGCAGTGGGCCTAATCTGTGCAGGCTGGGTCACAACCTGAGGCATCCCCATAGACGGAGCAAAGAACTGCCCTCCAGGTCCTACCATAGGAGAGAGGGGGCTGTTAACAAAATGGTGTTACTATACACCATGTTGTCCAAAATGGCTGCTGTCAATAACTTGCTTCCTGGAGACTTTTGAGACCCCTGTATGTCTATCGTAGCTCTGTGAAAACAGCATTGGATAAAGATGATGAAATTAAAGATATAAAATTACCAGAGAGTAGGGTGATGGGTCGAATCATCTGGCCTTGCTGTAAATTCAGAACTATCCCCATAGGGTTCTGCCCAGGCCTGACGTTTCGGACCGGGAAACCCTGTGAGATATAGTAATGAGATGAAGTTAAATACATTCTTAAATGCATTCCACCTTGCTGAGCTGAACCAAAGCAGGCCAGAGAAGATCCGTGAGCAGTGATGCAGCCCGTACCTGGGTGAAGTAGATCTGCTGGGCATTGGCCGGGCCGGCACCAGGGTTAACAGCTGTGGGCAGTAGCATGGTGCTCAGACCTGTAGGGGTTTGGATCTGGATCAGCTGTTGTCCCTGGACCATGCCAGATGGCACCAGAGAGGGCATACCAGGGACTCCCGTGGGGACCATAAATTGAGGTAACACCGATGACGACACAGGAGCTGAGGGACACAGAGGAAGGGGGACAACCTAGTGGTTAGTGTCCAGGGCGGGATCTGAACTCCGGTCTACCAAGGGAGAAACCAATGTCTTGACCGTTAGACCAAGAGGACATTCCCCCTTTGCTGAGAATGAAACTGATTTTGAAGTCGTAGGCCTGGGCTACCTCATCACGAGGCCATGACTCATGTCTGCTACAACTGCTTCAGCCCTTGGTTCTAAGGGTAGGCCTACTGTATAGTATAATCAGTAGTGTTGCCACTTTAAAAAGGAGCAGCTTGTGCATTCTCTTTAGTTTCTGACTCCGAGGTGTATAACACATTTATAAATACTCCTGTACAATCAAATAATGAAAATCAATTCCTGAGCTTTTCCTGTGTTTCTGAAATGAATGACAGCTGTTTTAACCTTTGGGCAGTGTGCGTTTGAGACACCATGCTTCCCCCAAAACATCAACTCACGTGCTGTAGTGGGGCGCTGCAAGACAGAGGAGGACGGGACTGTGTTGGAAACCATTGCCAGGACACGCTGTGCAGCTGAGGGAGTGAGGGAGGGTATGCTGGGAATTGGAGTCTCTCGGGATGTCGAGGAGAAAAAGGAGGCTTCACAGACTGCAGGAAACACACAATGGCATAAACAGCAAGGTACAGTTGAACTACATGAGAATTAGCGTCCATTCTCGTGTTTTTATTTGATCTCACCTAGTATTGATTCTGAGCTCTTTCTTTCAGTTTCTATTCTGTATTTCTTACTTCTTTACCATTGATATTGACTATTCCATTGTTGAAGAAAAGCTTGCAAGTAAGCATTTCACTGTACTATTTACCCTTGTATCCTGTGCACAGGCCAAATAAACGTTGACTTTATTTACATTCACAGCATAGTCCTATGCCAGGGGTGTCAAACTCATTCCATGAAGGGCCTAGTGTCTGCTGGTTTTTGGTGTTTCCTTTCAATTAAGACCTAGACAACCAGGTGAGGGGAGTTCCTTACTAATTACTGACCTTAATTCATCAATCGAATCGTACTACACCGGCTGTTCCGACACTCGTCGGATGTGGCAGGGCTTGCAAACTATTACAGACTACAAAGGTAAGCACAGCCGAGAGCCTACCAGACGAGCTAAATAACTTCTATGCTCGCTTCGAGGCAAGTAACACTGAAACATGCATGAGAGCATCAACTGTTCCGGATGACTGTGTGATCACGCTCTCCGCAGCCGATGTGAGTAAGATCTTTAAACAGGTCAACATTCACAAGGCCGCTGGGCCAGACGGATTACCAGGACGTGTACTCCGAGCATGATCTGACCAACTGGCAGGTGTCTACACTGACATTTTCAACCTCTCCCTGTCTGAGTCTGTAATACCAACATATTTCAAGCAGACCACCATAGTGCCTGTGCCCAAGAACACTAAGGTAACCTGCCTAAATGACTACCGACCCGTAGCACTCACGTCTGTAGCCATGAAATGCTTTGAAAGTTGGTCATGGCTCACATCAACACCATCATCCCAGAAACCCTAGACTTACTCCAATTTGCATACCGCACCAACAGATCCACAGATAATGCAATCTCTATTGCACTCCACACTGCCCTTTCCCACCTGGACAAAAGGAACACCTATGTGAGAATGTTATTCAGCGTTCAACACCATAGTGCCCTCAAAACTCATCACTAAGCTCAGGACCCTGGGACTAAACAGCTCCCTCTGCAACTGGATCCTAGACTTCCTGACGGGCCGCCCCCAGGTGGTAAGGGTACAACACATCCGCCACGCTGTTCCTCAACATTTTTGCATCACTGCCTGGTATGGCAACTGCTTGGCCTCCGACCGCAAGGCACTTCAGAGGGTAGTGCGTACGGCCCAGTCAAGCTTCCTGCCATCCAGGATCTCTATACCAGGCGGTGTCAGAGGAAGCCCTAAAAATCGTCAAAGACTCCAGCCACCCTAGTCATAGACTGTTCTCTCAGCTACCGCACAGCAAGCAGTACCAGAGCACCAAGTCTAGGTCCAAGAGGCTTCTAAACAGCTTCTACCCCCAAACCATAAGACTGCTGAACAGCTAATCAAATGGCTACCCAGACTACTGGGTATTACTACTCTGTTATTATCTATGCATAGCCACTTTAACAACCCTACCTGCATGTACATAATTATCTCAATTACCTCGACACCGGTGCCCCCACACATTGACACACTGACTCTGTACCGGTACCCCCTGTATATAGTCTCACTATTGTTATTTCACCGCAGCTCTTTAATTACTTGTTTTTCTTATCTCTTACTTTTTTCAAAAAATGTATTTTGTAGGTATTTCTTTAAAAACTGCATCGTTGGTTAAGGGCTTGTAAGTAAGCATTTCACTGTAAGGTCTACACCTGTTGTATTCGGCGCATGTGACAAATAAAATTTGATTTGATTAATCAAGTACAAGGGAAGAGCGAAAACCCGCAGATACTCGGCTCTCCGTGGAATGAGTTTGACGCGTGTCTTATGCTAACAGACTATAAGACTGAGTCATTGACCATTCATACATGTTCAGACCATGACAAGGGACGCAGTGATCAGTCCGTCACCAAGATGACAGTCAAAAGGGTGTGCCAGTCTGTCTCTGTGGCAATAGTTGGCCAATGGGCATGCTCACCGTTGTCGTTGTCGCCCTCTATGAATTCCAACTCCTCCTCCACGTCGTCATACATCTGTTGCCATGGCTCCAGCTCCTCCTCCTCACACTCCATGAATAAATCGCCGTCCATATTGCTGAACGGATCAAATCATGTCTAATAAACAACTAAGACACACTGAATGGTTAAAATGTCTAGTAAGTGTACACTCATAAGTGTAGATCTATCGCTAGAGAACAGTGTCAGAACACCATACAGTACATTAAAGGCCATTGAACAGTGTCAGAACACCATACAGTACATTAAAGGCCATTGTTGCTTGAGTAAATATCAGTATTTTATAACTGTCACGTGTTTGTGTAACTTTAAAAAAATATATATATTTTACCTTTATTTAACAAATTCTTATTTTCAATGACGGCCTAGGAACGAACAGTGGGTTAACTGCCTTGTTCAGGGGCAGAATGACAGATTTTTACCTTGTCAGCTCGGGGATTCGATCTAGGCTACCTACCGGCTACCTGCCGTAATCTACAGTATTGAAGAAAAAAAAAGCCTATTGATTGAATGACAATGTGACTCAGAGACTTGGGTTCAGAAATATAGAAAATCTGTCCAGGATTTAAATAATCTTGTGAAAATGAATGTCTAAAGATATAAAAATATACACTGCTCAAAAAAATAAAGGGAACACTTAAACAACACAATGTAACTCCAAGTCAATCACACTTCTGTGAAATCAAACTGTCCACTTAGGAAGCAACACTGATTGACAATAAATTTCACATGCTGTTGTGCAAATGGAATAGACAACAGGTGGAAATTATAGGCAATAAGCAAGACACCCCCAATAAAGGAGTGGTTCGGCAGGTGGGGACCACAGACCACTTCTCAGTTCCTATGCTTCCTGGCTGATGTTTTGGTCACTTTTGAATGCTGGCGGTGCTTTCACTCTAGCGGTAGCATGAGACGGAGTCTACAACCCACACAAGTGGCTCAGGTAGTGCAGCTCATCCAGGATGGCACATCAATGCGAGCTGTGGCAAGAAGGTTTGCTGTGTCTGTCAGCGTAGTGTCCAGAGCATGGAGGTGCTACCAGGAGACAGGCCAGTACATCAGGAGACGTGGAGGAGGCCGTAGGAGGGCAACAACCCAGCAGCAGGACCGCTACCTCCGCCTTTGTGTAAGGAGGAGCAGGAGGAGCACTGCCAGAGCCCTGCAAAATGACCTCCAGCAGGCCACAAATGTGCATGTGTCTGCTCAAACGGTCAGAAACAGACTCCACGAGGGTGGTATGAGGGTCCGACGTCCACAGGTGGGGGTTGTGCTTACAGCCCAACACCGTGCAGGACGTTTGGCAGGACGTTTGGCCAGAGAACACCAAGATTGGCAAATTCGCCACTGGCGCCCTGTGCTCTTCACAGATGAAAGCAGGTTCACACTGAGCACATGTGACAGACGTGACAGAGTCTGGAGACGCCGTGGAGAACGTTCTGCTGCCTGCAACATCCTCCAGCATGACCAGTTTGGCGGTGGGTCAGTCATGGTGTGGGGTGGCATTTCTTTGGGGGGCCGAACAGCCCTCCATGTGCTCGCCAGAGGTAGCCTGACTGCCATTAGGTACCGAGATGAGATCCTCAGACCCCTTGTGAGACCATATGCTGGTGCGGTTGGCCCTGGGTTCCTCCTAATGCAAGACAATGCTAGACCTCATGTGGCTGGAGTGTGTCAGCAGTTCCTGCAAGAGGAAGGCATTGATGCTATGGACTGGCCCGCCCGTTCCCCAGACCTGAATCCAATTGAGCACATCTGGGACATCATGTCTCGCTCCATCCACCAACGCCACGTTGCACCACAGACTGTCCAGGAGTTGGCGGATGCTTTAGTCCAGGTCTGGGAGGAGATCCCTCAGGAGACCATCCGCCACCTCATCAGGAGCATGCCCAGGCGTTGTAGGGAGGTCATACAGGCACGTGGAGGCCACACACACTACTGAGCCTCATTTTGACTTGTTTTAAGGACATTACATCAAAGTTGGATCAGCCTGTAGTGTGGTTTTCCACTTTAATTTTGAGTGTGACTCCAAATCCAGACCTCCATGGGTTGATAAATTGGATTTCCATTGATTATTTTTGTGTGATTTTGTTGTCAGCACATTCAACTATGTAAAGAAAAAAGTATTTAATAAGATTATTTCTTTCATTCAGATCTAGGATGTGTTGTTTAAGTGTTCCCTTTATTTTTTTGAGCAGTATATATTAAAGTATTGAATGAAAACATTGCTTCTCTGACAATTTTTTGGGGCCCATTTAAAAATATATATATATATATATATAACATTTAGTTAATCTATTATTCTTCTCTGGCTCATTGTGATAGAATTTCTCGCTAAATGTCCCTGGCAACCACTAGGAAATTTACGAAATAGGCGGGGGACAAAAATAGTTCTCTACATGCATGACAGATTTGAGGTGCATGACTCAAATAAAACAGCTGTTCGTTCCGTGAGTCTAACAAGTTATATACATGTATTGCAGAAGACATGATCTCGTAATGCAATAGTCGCATTCCAAAGAGATAAGACCCCCCCACATTTTGGGTAAAATACATTCTGCGTCGGCGTAATGTTACTACTGACTCACAACGTGTAGGCTACGCTATTGATGCCTTTGCACTGTAACGTTTAGCGTGCATATTAGGTATATTTACGGCACGAAAATATATATCATTTGTGACACACAAACTAAAAGTAAACCATAAACTATTACAGTTAAATACTTACCCTTTCCAATACGAAGACAGAACGCTAATAAACTAGAACACACAGAAATTTTTCGTGGGCTACATGTTCCCCATTGGAGGCGTATTAATCCGCATGAAGGAGTCAGACCTCTTTCAGCAAATTACATTGGTCAAAACAAAGTTTTGCGTCATTTCCGCTTTAAAATCTGCACTGTGATTGGCTGCCATCAATGTAAAGAGGAGAGGCGTAGCAAAATTTCAGTAAATAGGGTTGCCCTAAAACTGCGTTGTTTTCATATATTACATTAAAAACGTAATTAATTCAATTCAATTCATTTATAACACGGTCATTAATACTCAAATACATTAAATAGTATTAATTTCAACCAAATTTGTGTCAATACTAATATCCATTCACTCACTAAAGGCAAATTAATTGAAGCTGCAAGCAGCCATTTTGTTTTTCATGATGCTATTGATTAGCCCTTATAAATGACTCAAATTCCATTGCATTACATTGAGCCATTGGACTTCCTCTTTCGCCTTGTGAGAAAAATGCCCAGACGCTCAGACCCTGAGAAAATGCTGTCTAAATGCAAATACACCTCACACGCGATACAATTTTGGAAACATTTGGAATTTTACTTTCATATAAGCAAGAAATAATTGTTCAAATACAAAAGCTACATTTACTGTGCAGTATAGGAAAGAACATTGCCTCAAACCGAGACTACACTTCCCTCCAATTTCCAATAGCGCGGAACTGGGGAGGAAGTTTTGTACTTTGGCTGGGGGCTATGTTTTTGAAAATTCTGCAGTGTGCAACAATGATGCAACTTTGCTAAAATGCATACAGTAAGTGTATATTTTGTATTTGAAAGATTATTCCACCCTGATGTGAAAGTTAAATTACAAAGGATTCCAAAACTATCGGAAGTGAAGATTATTAACGTTTCTAAACTTTAAAACGGTGACAGGATTGTAGTTCATTGACCCAGCTGTGGTCCATACTTTCAATTGAGAACTAAATGGCTGGGTTCTCGAGAACTAACTATTGATGTGCTGATTAATGTTACATACTCACATTGCAATTTTACAGAGTGAACTGTGTGTGTGCTTGCGTGTGTCAAATCAAATAATTTTTTATTTGTCACATGCGCCGAATACAACAGGTACCTTACTGTGAAATGCTTACTTACCAACAATGCAGATCAAAAAATAGAGTTAAGAAAATATTTTCTAAATAAACTAAATTGAAAAAAAATATCATAATAATCTAAAAGTAACACAAGAAAATGACATAACAATGTAATGTGTGTGTGTGTGTGAAAGAGAGAAGGGGTCATCATCCATGATTGGATTCATGTACATGTAGTCCACTCAACAAAACAATGTTATAAAAATATATTTTTTTAGGCTATAGGCCTAGGCTGTCATCAAGGCAAATGGTGGCTACTTTGAAGAATCTCAAATATAAAATATATTTTGATTTGTTTAACTTTTTTGGTTACTACATGATTCCATATGTGTCATTTCATAGTTTTGATGCCTTCACCATTATTCTACAATGTAGAATTCTATAATGTAGAAAATAGTAAAAATAAAGAAAAAACCCTGGAATGAGTAGGTGTGTCCAAACTCTTGACTGGTGCTGTATTTGGAAATGTGTATATATATATTATATATATATATATATATATATATATATATATATATATATATATATATATATATATATATATATATATTTAATTTTATTCTCTTAGGTTATAGGTTTAGGCTATTGTAACGCTGAATTGACCAGTAATATTGCTGTGAGGTAGCAAACATAACCCATCAGTGCAGCACAGTAGGCATGCTATCTCCCTCTGGTCCCTATACATTTGATAAAGGACATGTGTTATGCAGCAATAGGTCTTACCTCAAATAGCCTAACCAAACTATCACAGCAGCCTATAAACATAAGGATATTAGCCCGTCATTGTGATGTCAAAGTTTATCATTGTAGGCAGCAGGTTGGCCTAAACGGCATGACATGGATATAGACTTTATGCCAGATCATGTTCTAGGAATTGTATTCTAGTAAAATGCATTGTTATACAATTCTGTCTATTCATTTGCATTGGTATGTTTACATTTGTTTGCAGCGTTTTCATTCGCTGGACTGGGCTCACTCTTTTCACACCTAGAGATGTAACATAACACTTTGTATTTCGACACCACTGCTGCTCTCGTATTGCCCATGATACATTAGAGAATACGATTGTAATCTCTTCGTAATCTGAAGACAGACGCTAAATCCTTCTATTTAAATTGCTTTAAACCTATGAATAGCCTCGCTCTCAGATGAGAGCATCATAGCCGACAAACATCGTAATATTCCTCGATTAGAACGAGGTGTCTCCCAAGGCGGACGGTATTCGGTCCGTCCACCTATGGTCTGGCAGGTTTTTGCCTAGACTACGGATAAAATGTGGGATGAAGTTGATCCGTCTGCGCCGGTTAAGTATGGCGCTGTCATAGCGGTCACAGTGATCTGTAAGTCATGGCCTTTGTTTTTCATTGTACTATTTTAAGCGTGTTTGTTACAATGAAATAACCAAGTAAAAAAATATAGAATAGACTTTGAATGAAATGTGAAGGCGGGGCAAGGAAATCACTCAGAATATTAAATCGATTTAACGGTTTAAAGAAAAGGCTCTAAAAATAATTTTCATTCTCTATTATCATTCAACTTGGTTTGTCTTTTTGTCTCTCTTATTATTGTTTTATTAGAGAGAGCGATAACTTTGTTGTTATTTTGAATATTAAACAGACAATAACAAAATTGGTTGTGTTAATTCTAATTTGTGAAGAACACTTACTAAATTTGCCAGCGTATATTTATGCTCTCTTTGCAGAAATCTGTTATTAAGATGTTATCTTGATGTTATTCAATGTTTTTTAACAGTTCTTTATCACAAAAATATCCCAGCTCTTAATATCAAGTGCACAGTTAACTCCTATTCATACATTCCAGGAGCATGTTAAAATGCTCAGAGTTTCTGTCAGTCCACCCAGAAAAATTTGATTTTAAGAGACATACATTGCCTCCTCCAAAAACACATCATCAGCTCAGACATCAGAGCTTCACTGTCAGAGATCTAGTCCGTATTTCTGGTCGCCATCCTATTTTGCTCTCAAATTAACCCACTACACTCTTAGAAAAAAAGGGTTCCAAAAGGGTTCTTCGGCTGTCCCCATACAATAACTATTTTTGGTTCCATTTAGAACCATTTTAGGTTTTAGGTAGAACACTTTTGGGTTCCATATAAAACCATCTGTAGAAAGGGTTCTAAATGGAACCCAAAGGGTACTACCTGGAAGAAGAACCGAATAACCTTTTTTAGAAAAAAAGGTGCTATTTAAGTGTACAGCTTTCAAGCGATAATGTGGGAGGGAATCAATTCTTTCCATGTTTGTTGCACTGCCAGGCGTTGTTCTGTTGAGAAAATGGATTGCTGGGGGTGTGTGTCAATCTTCAGTCCAATTACGTGGCAAGACGGTATTGGTCACCGGTGCCAACACCGGCATTGGCAAGGAAACGTGCCGTGACATGGCACGTAGAGGTATGGCACAATCACATTATGTAGCTATGTACACAATGTCACAAGTGTGTGTGTGTCATACTGTAAAGACACAGTTTGACCTACTTTAAGGCAGGGTGTTAAATTGCTGCCTTCGACCATCCCATCCCAGGAAAGGGTTGCAATACTGGGAGCAAGGTACCCTACTCTTTGGACAGGATGTGCGATGTGGGGGGATGGCGTGTGTTGTGTATTTGTGCCTTCTCTAACTGACTTTGGGGTGCTGTAGGGGCGCGGGTGGTGATGGCATGCCGGGACCTGACACGGGCTGCGAGGGCGGCGGACGAGATTCGTCAGACCACGGGGAACAGCAACATCGTTGTGCGGCACCTGGACCTGGCCTCTATGTACTCTGTCAGAGAGTTGGCCAAAGAGTTCACTGCCAGTGAGGATCGCCTAGATATACTCATCAACAACGCCGGTGAGCATCAGCAACCACTGGAACAGCCATGTCTGGATGGGAAGCTGGCTCTATGGCTTCAGCAACCACTGGAACAGCCATGTCTGGGCCCAGATTCACAAAACATCTCAGAGGGAAAAGTGCTGATCTAGGATATTGTTTTCTTCCTTTTAGATCATAACAAATAAGATTACATGGACCGGGGCGACCTGATCCTAGATTAACACTCTTACTCTGAGACGCTTTGTTAATACGGGCCTAGAATGAGAAGCTGGCTCTATGGCATTATGACTGATAAGGATGGTTGATTCCAGTTATATAGCGCTTCATCATGATGGTTGTCTCCATCAGGTGTGATGATGTGCCCTAAGTGGCTAACAGAGGACGGCTTCGAGACACAACTGGCTGTCAATCACCTCGGACACTTTCTACTGACCAATCTCCTTCTGGGGAAGCTCAAGAGCTCCGCCCCTAGCCGTGTGGTCAATGTGTCTAGCATTGCACACAAAGGGGGTAAACCGGCCTATTGGACTTTTTTCTGCCTTTCCATAATATAGGTGCCATGCAATGTAAAAAACAAAGTCTATTTCCCTACATCTAGGTAAGATCCAGTTTGATGATCTTTTCTTTGCCAAGAGGCCGTACAACTCCCTGGTCAGTTACAGGCAGAGCAAGCTGGCCAACATGCTATTCTCCAGAGAGCTGGCCAGAAGGTTGAAAGGTAAACAGAAATACCCTCGGTTGTCTTTGGTCTTGTGCACATTTATTACAACCATTACGACAACAATATTGTCACCAATAAGAGTTTTAATTGACTGTCAGGTAGGACTTTTCCCAGACACAGTGTAGAGGTGTAAAACACTGGGATCTGGTCCCCTGGTAGGTACGGGGGTGACGTCCTACAGCCTGCATCCCGGGGTGATCAGGACAGAGCTGACTCGCCACGTGGAGACCTGGTTCCCCATGCTGAGGGCCATCCTGTCAGCCCCCTCCATGCTCCTCATGAAGACCCCCACCCAGGGTGCCCAGACCTCCATCTACTGTGCTGTCACCCCAGGACTGGAGCAGAAGTCTGGCAGCTACTTCAGGTAAGCTCTGTGGTGAAGGTAGTGCTGGATAGGACATGGACATCAAGTATTTTATTGTTTTCAATTGTTGTCAAGTTTGTTTAGCTCCGGCTTGTAACGTGTTATTTGTGTGTGTGTGTGTGTCTGTGTGTGTCTCAGTGACTGTGCCATGACGGAGACCGCCCCAGAGGGGAGGGATGATGCGGTGGCCAAGAGGCTTTGGAAGGAGAGTGCCCGTCTGGTGGGTTACATAGAGACTGAACAACCCCCTCCACCTGAAAACCATAGAGAAAGACTGAACACCCCCTCCATTTGAAAACTATAGAGAAGACTGAACACCCCCCTCAATCTGAAAACTATAGAGAAAGACTGAACAACCCCCTCCATCTGAAAACCATAGAGAAAGACTGAACACCCCCCTCCATCTGAAAACTATAGAGAAAGACTGAACACCCCCTCCATCTGAAAACTACAGAGAAAGACTGAACAACCCCCTCCATCTGAAAACCATAGAGAAAGACTGAACACCCCCTCCATCTGAAAACTATAGAGAAAGACTGAACAACCCCCTCCACCTTCAAACTATAGAGAAAGACTGAACAACCCCCTCCATCTGAAAACCATAGAGAAAGACTGTACAACCCCCTCCATCTGAAAACCATAGAGAAAGACTGAACACCCCCTCCATTTGAAAACCATAGAGAAAGACTGAACACCCCGCTCCATCTGAAAACTATAGAGAAAGACTGAACAACCCCCTCCATCTGAAAACCATAGAGAAAGACTGAACACCCCCCTCCATCTGAAAACTTTAGAGAAAGACTGAACAACCCCCTCCACCTGAAAACCATAGAGGAAGACTGAACAACCCCCTCCATCTGAAAACCATAGAGAAAGACTGAACACCCCCCTCCACCTTCAAACCATAGAGAAAGACTGAACAACCCCCTCCACCTTCAAACCATAGAGAAAGACTGAACAACCCCCTCCATTTGAAAACCATAGAGAAAGACTGAACACCCCCCTCCACCTTCAAACTATAGAGAAAGACTGAACAACCCCCTCCACCTTCAAACTATAGAGAAAGACTGAACAACCTCCTCCACCTTCAAACCATAGAGAAAGACTGAACAACCCCCTCCATCTGAAAACCATAGAGAAAGACTGAACAACCTCCTCCACCTGAAAACCATAGAGAAAGACTGAACACCCCCCTCCACCTTCAAACTATAGAGAAAGACTGAACAACCTCCTCCACCTGAAAACTATAGAGAAAAACTGAACACCCCCCTCCACCTGAAAACCATAGAGAAAGACTGAACAACCTCCTCCATCTGAAAACCATAGAGAAAGACTGAACAACCCCCCCACCTTCAAACTATAGAGAAAGACTGAACAACCTCCTCCACCTGAAAACTATAGAGAAAGACTGAACACCCCCCTCCATCTGAAAACCATAGAGAAAGACTGAACAACCCCCTCCATCTGAAAACCATAGAGAAAGACTGAACAACCCCCTCCACCTTCAAACTATAGAGAAAGACTGAACACCCCCTCCACCTTCAAACTATAGAGAAAGACTGAACAACCCCCTCAATCTGAAAACTATAGAGAAAGACTGAACAACCCCCTCAATCTGAAAACTATAGAGAAAGACTGAACAACCCCCTCCACCTGAAAACCATAGAGAAAGACTGAACAACCCCCTCCACCTTCAAACTATAGAGAAAGACTGAACAACCCCCTCCATCTGAAAACTGGGAACTCATGAACTTAGGACAGCCCCAACCCTCTCTGACAAACAGCATCAACAGATTGGACGACTGATACCAAGGAATCCTCAAGCCTCTCAATATAAAAGAAACCTGTAAGGAGTCTTCAAAAAGACATGCATGGGTGATGTATAGTTACCAGGTTGGGGCGTCCATGCTTACCTTGGACATTGCAGACTGAAAGACTAACAGACCTGTAGGAACTCAACTCAGGACAAAAAGTCCTTTCACCTCACTATGCTGGAGATCAGATATCCAATAAATTATTTGGAGCATCCATCGCTAGTCATTCTTGTAGAATTCTGGCCCCTGTTAACAGGGGCGTCATGTACCCCCAAAATCTGAGGTTTTACAGGGGGATCATGTACCCCAAAAATCTGAGGTTTAACAGGGGCGTCATATACCCCATAAATCTAAGGTTTAACAGGGGTCCCATGTACCCCAAAAATCTGAGAGGGCACAAAGTATGTGAGGATGGCTGGGGGAGTGGTTGGATAATTTAGCAATTTTCAAACACCTGAAACAGCTTTTTCCTACAATCTAGAGCCATGATCATTATGCTTAATTTTATGTTAAAAATCTGTATATTTTTCTGCATATCTAAGCATACTTTTTGAACTGTCTGTATCCTCCTGACTGGTGGTTCTTTTTTTAAAGAAACTAAATATTATTCTCTACATCTCTGCCAAAAATCTGGGTAAAAGATTGAAAGGAATGTGAGTCTTATTCAGTACATTTAATAATTCCTCTCTTTTCTAAAGTCTACCAACCTTGCCAGCACACATGCCAGCTAAGATAGTTAGACAAGCTAGCTACTCTAACTTGATTGATAGCCTGAAATGGCTTCTTTATAGCTAGTTGTGAGGTTGGGAGATTGGGAACCTATCTGGGCTAGCTAAAGCCAACTTCAGAAAATTGCTAGGAGGCTATTTATTTTTTATTTATAAAAACAGGACTCATCTGAGGGGCACGTGCCCCTGTGCCCCCTATGGGCATTATACCTCTGCCTGATAATATGAATGTCAGTTGAGAGTGTTGTACTTGATAGCTTAGTACATTGGGGTGAATATTACACTGGTGATCATGCATTTAATGCAGTTTAACACAGAGTGTCATGTTTATGAAATAAGCAGGTAAATAGTATATTTGATCATTAGAGATTGCAGGTAATTATTGCCAAGTATTCACCTGGTTATTTCCTGAGGGCACTGTAAAAGCATGTTTATCCTAAATGTTCTCTGTAAAGAGTAGTTGTCTTTTAGAATTCACTCCTGAAACAGGAAACTACTGATGGTCATTCTGCTTTTCAAGGAAGGATCATCTTCAAGGTCATTTTGCAACGTAGCAACAAGGACAGTCTCAAATAAAATGTTAGCTTTGTTTCTGTTGTTACCTTAATTTGAATAACAAAAATGTGTTTTGGTCAAACTGTATAAATGTGATTCTCTTATTCCATCTGTAAAGGTTTTCTGCCATGCAGTGAGTAGGAGTAACCAGCAGAGGGTAATGTGTCCATTATAATTGAGCCACCAGAGAGCAGTGTAGTCCACTTACCACGCAGTCAGCACCCTACAGCCTCTTTCCAGGATTGCCGATACTGAGTAGTAACTGAATTGTTTTAAACTTACTACTCAGGTGTCCTGTCATGTTCCCAATGAATCATATTTTTACAATGGTGACAACCAACCTCTCAAATATAATTTCTCAATATCCAATATTGTTCCAAGCAGTTCACATCCAGAGACCCATAAAAAGTGTGAAATTGTTTTGTATTGTGGGAAAGGGGGTTAATTTCATAAGCTATGATTGTCTAAAAATATCAGTGTCAGAGAAATTATTTTACAACAAGTGCTTTGAAATAAAGAAGCTGAGACACACACTATACCACCATAAGTATATGACATTCATAGTGTCTAATAGACTCTACTATAAGGGTTTGCAATAATGTTAGGAGTCAGTAAACATGCTGTCCTTATAGACCTAATGGTTCAGTAGACATGCTGTGGTTATAGGTCTAATGGTTCAGTAAACATGCTGTCCTTATATACCTAATGGTTCAGTAGACATGCCTACCTTATATACCTAATGGTTCAGTAGACATGCTGTGGTTATAGGTCTAATGGTTCAGTAGACATGCTGTCCTTATATACCTAATGGTTCAGTAGACATGCTGTGGTTATAGGTCTAATGGTTCAGTAGACATGCTGTCCTTATAGACCTAATGGTTCAGTAGACATGCTGGGGTTATAGGCCTAATGGTTCAGTAGACATGCCTACCTTATATACCTAATGGTTCAGTAGACATGCTGTCCTTATAGACCTGATGGTTCAGTAGACATGCTGTCCTTATAGGCCTAATGGTTCAGTATACATGCTGTCCTTATAGGCCTAATGGTTCAGTAGACATGCTGTCCTTATATACCTAATGGTTCAGTATACATGCTGTCTTTATAGGCCTAATGGTTCAGTAGACATGCTGTCCTTATAGGCCTAATGGTTCAGTAAACATGCTGTCCTTATAGGCCTAATGGTTCAGTAGACATGCTGTCCTTAAAGACCTGATGGTTCAGTAGACATGCTGTCCTTATAGGCCTAATGGTTCAGTATACATGCTGTCCTTATATACCTAATGGTTCAGTAGACATGCTGTCCTTATAGGCCTAATGGTTCAGTATACATGCTGTCCTTATATACCTAATGGTTCAGTAGACATGCTGTGGTTATAGGTCTAATGGTTCAGTAGACATGCTGTCCTTATATACCTAATGGTTCAGTAGACATGCTGTGGTTATAGGTCTAATGGTTCAGTAGACATGCTGTCCTTATAGACCTAATGGTTCAGTAGACATGCTGGGGTTATAGGCCTAATGGTTGAGTAGACATGCCTACCTTATATACCTAATGGTTCAGTAGACATGCTGTCCTTATAGACCTGATGGTTCAGTAGACATGCTGTGCTTATTGGCCTAATGGTTCAGTATACATGCTGTCCTTATAGGCCTAATGGTTCAGTAGACATGCTGTCCTTATATACCTAATGGTTCAGTATACATGCTGTCTTTATAGGCCTAATGGTTCAGTAGACATGCTGTCCTTATAGGCCTAATGGTTCAGTAAACATGCTGTCCTTATAGGCCTAATGGTTCAGTAGACATGCTGTCCTTAAAGACCTGATGGTTCAGTAGACATGCTGTCCTTATAGGCCTAATGGTTCAGTATACATGCTGTCCTTATAGGCCTAATGGTTCAGTAGACATGCTGTCCTTATATACCTAATGGTTCAGTAGACATGCTGTCCTTATAGGCCTAATGGTTCAGTATACATGCTGTCCTTATAGGCCTAATGGTTCAGTATACATGCTGTCCTTATATACCTAATGGTTCAGTAGACATGCTGTCCTTATAGGCCTAATGGTTCAGTAGACATGCTGTCCTTATAGGCCTAATGGTGAAGACCCTTGAACTGAGAGTCAGTAAGCAGATGACAGCTCTGTCTTCCACTAAAGAGCTGATCTTATTAAGCTATAGCAGAGACTTATGACAGCAACATGTGACCTCTCACAGCTGGTAAGTAAACAGCAACTTAGAGAGGTCACATGTTACAGGATGTCACAGGTCAGTGGTAGGACAAACATTGCTAAGGTTTCCACATAGACTGATCTTGTTGCTAAAATTGATGAAAATCTAAAAATGAACATACAAGTTCCCCTAAATGTTAGTTCGGAAAAGACCAGCTATCTCTTTGACAACCTCTGTCCTGTAGAGTCTGCGAGCTATACTCAGTTGAATATCGACTCATCTGGACTGCCACTGGAGACACTGTAAAAGCTATTATCTTTTATATCCATTGGACATTACATTCCCAATGTCACTATTCTCAGACATATCGAACATCCTCATTCAGGACCCTGGACAGAAAGACCCACATACCTTAATGACCTGGATCAATGACTGAGTGCCAGGGTGGAGTCTCTCAACACACACACACACACACTGAAAAGCCTGGAATGGGATAATGCATCCTGTTGGTGTGGGAACATTGATCAGGCCAGACAGTCTGGGTATTAGTGGGGGTAATGGGTACGGCACCAGCCTTCCTCTTTACCGGTTCACTTACCGGTCATTTTTACAAACTCCTGTCTCCCCCCTATCATACCCCTGTCTCCCCCCTGTCATACCCCTGTCTCCCCCCTATCATATCCCTGTCTCCCCCCTATCATACCCCTGTCTCCCCCCTATCATACCCCTGTCTCCCCCCTATCATACCCCTGTCTCCCCCCTATCATACCCCTGTCTCCCCCCATCATACCCCTGTCTCCCCCCTATCATACCCCTGTCTCCCCCCTATCATACCCCTGTCTCCCCCTATCATACCCCTGTCTCCCCCCTATCATACCCCTGTCTCCCCCCTATCATACCCCTGTCTCCCCCTATCATACCCCTGTCTCCCCCTATCATACCCCTGTCTCCCCCCTATCATACCCCTGTCTCCCCCCTATCATACTCCTGTCTCCCCCCTATCATACCCGTCTCCCCCCTATCATACCCCTGTCTCCCCCTATCATACTCCTGTCTCCCCCTATCATACCCCTGTCTCCCCCTATCATACCCCTGTCTCCCCCCTATCATACCCCTGTCTCCCCCCTATCATACCCCTGTCTCCCCCTATCATACCCCTGTCTCCCACCTATCATACCCCTGTCTCCCCCCTATCATACCCCTGTCTCCCCCCTATCATACCCCTGTCTCCCCCCTATCATACCCCTGTCTCCCCCTATCATACCCCTGTCTCCCCCCTATCATACCCCTGTCTCCCCCCTATCATACCCCTGTCTCCCCCCATCATACACCTGTCTCCCCCCTATCATACCCCTGTCTCCCCCCTATCATACCCCTGTCTCCCACCTATCATACCCCTGTCTCCCCCCATCATACCCCTGTCTCCCCCCATCATACCCCTGTCTCCCCCCTATCATACCCCTGTCTCCCCCCTATCATACCCCTGTCTCCCCCCTATCATACTCCTGTCTCCCCCCTATCATACCCCTGTCTCCCCCCTATTATACCCCTGTCTCCCCCCTATCATACCCCTGTCTCCCCCCTATCATACCCCTGTCTCCCCCCTATCATACCCCTGTCTCCCCCTATCATACCCCTGTCTCCCCCCTATCATACCCCTGTCTCCCCCCTATCATACCCCTGTCTCCCCCCTATCATACCCCTGTCTCCCCCCTATCATACTCCTGTCTCCCCCATCATACCCCTGTCTCCCCCCTATCATACCCCTGTCTCCCCCCTATCATACCCCTGTCTCCCCCCTATCATACTCCTGTCTCCCCCCTATCATACCCCTGTCTCCCGCCTATCATACCCCTGTCTCCCCCCTATCATACCCCTGTCTCCCCCTATCATACCCCTGTCTCCCCCCTATCATACCCCTGTCTCCCCCCTATCATACCCGTCTCCCCCCCTATCATACCCCTGTCTCCCCCCTATCATACCCCTGTCTCCCCCCTATCATACCCCTGTCTCCCCCTATCATACCCCTGTCTCCCCCCTATCATACCCCTGTCTCCCCCCTATCATACCCCTGTCTCCCCCTATCATACCCCTGTCTCCCCCCTATCATACCCCTGTCTCCCCCCTATCATACCCCTGTCTCCCCCCTATCATACCCCTGTCTCCCCCCTATCATACCCCTGTCTCCCCCCTATCATACCCCTGTCTCCCCCCTATCATACCCCTGTCTCCCCCCTATCATACCCCTGTCTCCCCCCTATCATACCCCTGTCTCCCCCCTATCATACCCCTGTCTCCCCCCTATCATACCCCTGTCTCCCCCCTATCATACCCCTGTCTCCCCCCTATCATACCCCTGTCTCCCCCCTATCATACCCCTGTCTCCCCCTATCATACCCCTGTCTCCCCCCTATCATACCCCTGTCTCCCCCCTATCATACCCCTGTCTCCCCCCTATCATACCCCTGTCTCCCCCCTATCATACCCCTGTCTCCCCCCTATCATACCCCTGTCTCCCCCCTATCATACCCCTGTCTCCCCCCTATCATACCCCTGTCTCCCCCCTATCATACCCCTGTCTCCCCCCTATCATACCCCTGTCTCCCCCCTATCATACCCCTGTCTCCCCCCTATCATACCCCTGTCTCCCCCCTATCATACCCCTGTCTCCCCCCTATCATACCCCTGTCTCCCCCCTATCATACCCGTCTCCCCCCTATCATACCCCTGTCTCCCCCCTATCATACCCCTGTCTCCCCCCTATCATACCCCTGTCTCCC
This sequence comes from Salmo salar, assembly GCF_965601325.2. Taxonomy (NCBI): domain Eukaryota; kingdom Metazoa; phylum Chordata; class Actinopteri; order Salmoniformes; family Salmonidae; genus Salmo; species Salmo salar. Next base: position 81,444,200 of record NC_138295.1, read on the forward strand.
CCCTATCATACCCGTCTCCCCCCTATCATACCCCTGTCTCCCCCCTATCATACCCCTGTCTCCCCCCTATCATACTCCTGTCTCCCCCCTATCATACCCCTGTCTCCCCCCTATCATACCCGTCTCCCCCCTATCATACTCCTGTCTCCCCCCTATCATACCCCTGTCTCCCCCCTATCATACCCCTGTCTCCCCCCTATCATACCCCTGTCTCCCCCCTATCATACCCCTGTCTCCCCCCTATCATACCCGTCTCCCCCCTATCATACCCGTCTCCCCCCTATCATACTCCTGTCTCCCCCCTATCATACCCCTGTCTCCCCCCTATCATACCCCTGTCTCCCCCCTATCATACCCCTGTCTCCCCCCTATCATACCCCTGTCTCCCCCCTATCATACCCGTCTCCCCCCTATCATACTCCTGTCTCCCCCCTATCATACCCCTGTCTCCCCCCTATCATACCCGTCTCTCCCCTATCATACTCCTGTCTCCCCCCTATCATACCCCCGTCTCCCCCCTATCATACCCGTCTCCCCCCATCATACTCCTGTCTCCCCCCTATCATACCCCCGTCTCCCCCCTATCATACCCGTCTCCCCCCTATCATACTCCTGTCTCCCCCCTATCATACTCCTGTCTCCCCCCTATCATACCCCTGTCTCCCCCCTATCATACTCCTGTCTCCCCCCATCATACCCCTGTCTCCCCCCTATCATACCCGTCTCCCCCCTATCATACTCCTGTCTCCCCCCTATCATACCCCTGTCTCCCCCCTATCATACCCCTGTCTCCCCCCTATCATACCCCTGTCTCCCCCCTATCATACTCCTGTCTCCCCCCTGTCAACGGAGTGATGGCCTCCTTTTTTGTTTTTCATATAGGCTTGCTTCCCCATTGTCCTTGGAAGAAAATATAGTTGAGCACTTTCTACCCTCATCTACAATCACCTTTCATTCAGGCAAGAAGGTGTATGCCCCAGTCTGTCTGTCTGTCTGTCTGTCTGTCTGTCTGTCTGTCTGTCTGTCTGTCTGTCTGTCTGTCTGTCTGTCTGTCTGTCTGTCTGTCTGTCTGTCTGTCTGTCTGTCTGTCTGTCTGTCTGTCTGCAGGCATCCCCTCAACAGTTCCATCTCTCCAGGGAGAGAAGCCAACAACATCAGGAGGAGCCCAGAGCCCGGCTACCAGCTGTGGCAGTAAAACACGTGTTAGTCTAATTAGCAGCGCTAGCACAGCTGTGTTGAAGATGACAAAGGTTGACAGCACAGGGCGCCTCCTCTCGTGAAACTGTGCCTATATTTTTGGTTTAATGGTTTAAATGGTTCTACTGGTTTAAAACCATGTTATTCCCTTCATAACATTATATCTATATCCACATGGAAATGACACATGTCATCAATTTGGCAAAAATAAAGCAACGTTTATTTATTTACTGTTAATGCCTTTTCCCACCAGTATGGGATAAAAACGCCGAGAACTGTTGTCAAACATGCTCTGTGGTTATGTTCCACGATGTGTGAAACATTTCAGGAGACTTTTCAACTCTATTGCTGAGTGAATGGATGATAACCACAGGCATCAGTGTGGTGCACTTTGTCAAGAGAAAAGACGAGGGGGCAAGGGTGACTACTAAACACAGTGACTGAGTGTTTCACCAGAGAGGGTATGGGCAGAGGAATGTGTGATTATGACTGAACTCGATGCTAATGATGGCTAGTGACGCACTTTACCCGGCACGGTGAAAGGAGCACTGGGCTACTCAGACAGGGACTAGTGAATAGGACACGTCCCTTGTTATGCTGACCCGGGGGTCCCTGTTGTTCTCCACACACACACACACACACACACACACACACACACACACACACACACACACACACACACACACACACACACACACACACACACACACACACACACACACACACCATTTTCCTCGCAGGGAAATGGTGTGTGTAGCACTTTAGGAAGGGCCAGTCTTCACTGTTGGTCTGGCCGGGGGAGTCTTATTCAACCCCAGTCTTCACTGTTGGCCTGGCCGTGGGAGTCTTATTCAACCCCAGTCTTCACTGTTGGCCTGGCCGTGGGAGTCTTATTCAACCCCAGTCTTCACTGTTGGTCTGGCCGTGGGAGTCTTATTCAACCCCAGTCTTCACTGTTGGTCTGGCCGTGGGAGTCTTATTCAACCCCAGTCTTCACTGTTGGCCTGGCCGTGGGAGTCTTATTCAACCCCAGTCTTCACTGTTGGCCTGGCCGTGGGAGTCTTATTCAACCCCAGTCTTCACTGTTGGTCTGGCCGGGGGAGTCTTATTCAACCCCAGTCTTCACTGTTGGCCTGGCCGTGGGAGTCTTATTCAACCCCAGTCTTCACTGTTGGCCTGGCCGTGGGAGTCTTATTCAACCCCAGTCTTCACTGTTGGTCTGGCCGGGGGAGTCTTATTCAACCCCAGTCTTCACTGTTGGTCTGGCTGTGGGAGTCTTATTCAACCCCAGTCTTCACTGTTGGCCTGGCCGTGGGAGTCTTATTCAACCCCAGTCTTCACTGTTGACCTGGCCGTGGGAGTCTTATTCAACCCCAGTCTTCACTGTTGGCCTGGCCGTGGGAGTCTTATTCAACCCCAGTCTTCACTGTTGGCCTGGCCGTGGGAGTCTTATTCAACCCCAGTCTTCACTGTCGGCCTGGCCGTGGGAGTCTTATTCAACCCCAGTCTTCACTGTTGGTCTGGCCGTGGGAGTCTTATTCAACCCCAGTCTTCACTGTTGGCCTGGCCGTGGAGTCTTATTCAACCCAGTCTTCACTGTTGGCCTGGCCGTGGGAGTCTTATTCAACCCCAGTCTTCACTGTTGGCCTGGCCGTGGGAGTCTTATTCAACCCCAGTCTTCACTGTTGGCTGGCCGTGGGTCTGCCGTGGGCCAGTCTTATTCAACCCCAGTCTTCACTGTTGGTCTGGCCGTGGGAGTCTTATTCAACCCCAGTCTTCACTGTCGCCTGGCCGTGGGAGTCTTATTCAACCCCAGTCTTCACTGTTGGCCTGGCCGTGGGAGTCTTATTCAACCCCAGTCTTCACTGTCGGCCTGGCCGTGGGAGTCTTATTCAACCCCAGTCTTCACTGTTGGCCTGGCCGTGGGAGTCTTATTCAACCCCAGTCTTCACTGGCCCTCAGAGGGGCCTGGGCTGTGCTAAATAGCCTGGCTATCTGGGCAACACTGACTCATGGCTGGAATGCTGGTATGTTCAACAATGGTGCTACACGGCAGAGGCTTTCATGTCTCTGAAGTAGCATGGCCTGGAAGCACCATTGTCTACTACCCCATAGCTCATCCCCCAGGCAGGGGCTGGCTGATATGCAGTCTCTACCCACTGAAGTGGTCATCTTTCTGGCTAAGTCATTTACAAGCTCCCCTCCCATCCACCCCCTCTAACCCCCAAGCCATGCAAAACAGAGGGCTAGAAGGCTAGTAAAACTAGCCAGGGGACAGAGAGACGGTAAGAGGAACAGTGTGTCTATGTATGTATGGTGCTTTGACAACACAAGTGCACTTGTCATGCAAATAAAGCACTTTGAATTTGAAGCAGAGGGAAAGAAAGAAAGAAAGAAAGAAAGAAAAAAGAAAGAAAGAAAGAAAGAAAGAAAGAAAGAAAGAAAGAAAGAAAGAGGAGGAAAAAGAAAGCAAAACAGGAGAGCAGGAGAGAAAAAGGGGTGGGGCCTCCTGGGTAGAGGGGGAAATCCTTTCATCTCAGTGGAGAGTTTCAAGACAGCAATGGGAAAGAACAACAGGGTCTGTGTTTGAAATGGTGTCCAGAGAGGTGTGATTTAGGTGACTGATCGATGTCGCAGCGCTGCTATTCAGTCCTAGAGCAGGTCACCAGGTCAACCTCTTGAAGGTGAATGAGTGTGCGATCGAAAATTGAGGTAAAAGCGGCAATAGTACTGTTTTGTCCATTTTGAGACGCCGTAGGCAATATACACTTCCTCAAAATAGTCAGAATTCATCTAAGATAAGTCAAGAAATCTGTCACGTTCCTCCACTGTCTCCTTCTCCCTTTCTATTCCCCCTGACCCACAGAGACCTCTCTGGTTCCTCCACTGTCTCCTTCTCCCTTTCTATTCCCCCTGACCCACAGAGACCTCTCTGGTTCCTCCACTGTCTCCTTCTCCCTTTCTATTCCCCCTGACCCACAGAGACCTCTCTGGTTCTCCAATGAATCCCCCTTCTGTCCTTCTTCTCTTCCCCATCTGTCTGTCTCACTCACTTCCCACTTCGCTCTCGCACTCTCCCTTTTCTGTTCCTCAGATCACCTTAATTGAGACATTAGCCTGCTTCTCTTTCTCTAACTACTGCCTAACCTCTCCCCTCCCCATGTCTACCCCTCCCCTCCCCATGTCTACCCCTCCCCTCCCCATGTCTACCCCTCCCTCCCCATGTCTACCCCTCCCTCCCCATGTCTACCCCTCCCTCCCCATGTCTACCCCTCCCTCCCCATGTCTACCCCTCCCACCCCATGTCTACCCCTCCCCATGTCTACCCCTCCCCATGTCTATCCCTCCCCTCCCGATGTCTACCCCTCCCCATGTCTACCCCTCCCCTCCCCATGTCTACCCCTCCCCTCCCTATGTCTACCCCTCCCCATGTCTACCCCTCCCCATGTCTACCCCTCCCCTCCCGATGTCTACCCCTCCCCTCTCCATGTCTACCCCTCCCCTCCCGATGTCTACCCCTCCCCTCTCCATGTCTACCCCTCCCCTCCCGATGTCTACCCCTCCCCTCTCCATGTCTACCCCTCCCCTCTCCATGTCTACCCCTCCCCTCCCGATTCCTGTAACCTGTATAATCATTATCAACCATCACTGTCCTGTAACCTGTATAATCATTATCAACCATCACTGTCCTGTAACCTGTATAATCATTATCAACCATCACTGTCCTGTAACCTGTATAGTCATTATCAACCATCACTGTCCTGTAACCTGTATAATCATTATCAACCATCACTGTCCTGTAACCTGTATAATCATTATCAACCATCACTGTCCTGTAACCTGTATAATCATATCAACCATCACTGTCCTGTAACCTGTATAATCATTATCAACCATCACTGTCCTGTAACCTGTATATCATTATCAACCATCACTGTCCTGTAACCTGTATAATCATTATCAACCATCACTGTCCTGTAACCTGTATAGTCATTATCAACCATCACTGTCCTGTAACCTGTATAATCATTATCAACCATCACTGTCCTGTAACCTGTATAATCATCATCAACCATCACTGTCCTGTAACCTGTATAATCATTATCAACCATCACTGTCCTGTAACCTGTATAGTCATATCAACCATCACTGTCCTGTAACCTGTATAATCATTATCAACCATCACTGTCCTGTAACCTGTATAGTCATTATCAACCATCACTGTCCTGTAACCTGTATAATCATCATCAACCATCACTGTCCTGTAACCTGTATAATCATTATCCACCATCACTGTCCTGTAACCTGTATAATCATTATCAACCATCACTGTCCTGTAACCTGTATAATCATTATCAACCATCACTGTCCTGTAACCTGTATAATCATTATCAACCATCACTGTCCTGTAACCTGTATAATCATTATCAACCATCACTGTCCTGTAACCTGTATAATCATTATCAACCATCACTGTCCTGTAACCTGTATAGTCATTATCAACCATCACTGTCCTGTAACCTGTACAATCATTATCAACCATCACTGTCCTGTAACCTGTATAGTCATTATCAACCATCACTGTCCTGTAACCTGTATAATCATTATCAACCAAGAATATCCCACCACACCAGGACCAAGCAGCATGCCCAGGAGGAGAAGGTATCCTGGGCTTGGGAGGAGACAAAGGAGGAGAAAACGTTCTGGACTTGGGAGGAAATTATGGCTGGAGACGAAAGCCTTCCTTGGAAGCAGACGACCGGAGAGAAGGGAGGTCAGCGATGATGCCAGGGTTCGCGGCCACGTAGAAAGCCCAAAAGACAGCCCAAATGTATTTTGGGGGGAGGGGCACACGGGTGGTCAGCGGAGCCGGGGAGTGAGTCAGTGACAACCTGGGAGGAGATAGAGAGGTGGTCGGTCGACCCAAGGAGAGTACCAGAGCCCGCCTGGGAGTCAATGGAACAATGCGAGGAGGGATACCGGAGAATGGAGTTGGTTAGGAGTATGCAGCAACGCAGGCGTTTGGAGGAGCGTGTCACCAGTCCGGTGCAACTTGTGCTGGTCCCACGCATCAGGCCTCCAGTGCGCCTCCCCAGTCCGGTACGTCCTGTGTCCCCTCCTCACACTCTCCCTGAAGTGCGTGTTCCCAATCCGGTACGTCCTGTGCCTGCACCTCGCACTCGCCCTGAAGTGTGTGTCACCAGTCCGGTACCATGTGTGCCGGCTCTACGCACAAGGTCTCCAGTGCGCCTCCACAGCCCAGTATGTCTTGTGCCAGCTCTTCGCACTTGCCGTGCGAGGTGTGTCATCGAACCGGTACCATTGATGCCGGTTCTACGCACCAGGTCTCCAGTCCAGAGCTTCCGGCAACAGTTCCCAGTCCAGAGCTTCCGGCGACAGTTCCCAGTCCAGAGCTTCCGGCAACAGTTCCCAGTCCAGAGCTTCCGGCGATGTTCCACAGGCCGGAACCTCCAACCACGGTCCACAGTCCGGAACCTCCAGAGACGGTCCACAGTCCGGAACCTCCTGAGACGGTCCACAGTCCGGAACCTCCTGAGACGGTCAACTGTCCGGAACCTCCAGCAACGGTCAACGGTCCGGAACCTCCTACAACAGTCCACGGTCCGGTACCTCCTGCGACGGTCGACGGTTCAGAGCTTCTAGACACGGCATCCAGTCCCGCTCTATGGTGGGAGCCTTCCTCAGCGCCAGTGCCCAGTCCAGGCACATCGTCCAGTCCAGCTCCATGGCCGGAGCCATCCTCTGCACCGGTGTCCAGTCCAAACACGGTGTCCAGTCGTGCTCCATGGCCAGAGTCTTCTTCTGCACCGGTGCTCAGTCCAGATACGGCGTCCAGTCATGCTCCATGGCAGGAGCCTTCCTCTGCACCGATGTCCAGGCCAGGGCCTCTGTGACTTCCTAATTATGAGAAGAACCTGCTAGGCATCATTATGTTGTTATGAAAAATAAACTATCTATCATCTATCTATCTATCTATCTATCTATCTATCTATCTATCTATCTATCTATCTATCTATCTATCTATCTATCTATCTATCTATCTATCTATCTATCTATCTATCTATCTATCTATCTATCTATCTATCTATCTATCTATCTATCTATCTATCTATCTATCTATCTATCTATCTATCTATCTATCTATCTATCTATCTATCTATCTATCTATCTATCTATCTATCTATCTATCTATCAGGGGTCTTTGGAGGAAAGGATTTCTTCAGGAGCTTTTCTCTATGTGTCCTGGGAGTTAAAGGGGAGGAATGATTGCAGTAGGTTTTTAGTTAGCCTATTCCTAACTCCAACTGGGTTCCTAATTGTGTTCAGGGAGGGATCTAAAAAGCTTTTGCATTAGAGAAGTTAAGACGGTTTGCCATTGTTCCATGACAGAGGGAGCACAGAAAGGCAGAAGAAAGAGAGAGAAGAGAGAGAAAGAGAGTGAGAGAGAAAGGCCGCCGTAGGCAGACCTGGCTCTCAAGAGAAGACAGGCTATGTGCACACTGCCCACAAAATGAGGTGGAAACTGAGCTGCACTTCCTAACCTACTGCCAAATGTATGACCATATTAGAGACACATATTTCCCTCAGATTACACAGATCCACAAAGAATTTGAAAACAAACCCGATTTTGATAAACTCCCATATCTACTGGGTGAAATACCACAGTGTGCCATCACAGCAGCAAGATTTGTGACCTGTTGCCACAAGAAAAGGGCAACCAGTGAAGAACAAACACCATTTTAAATACAACCCATATTTATGTTTATTTATTTTCCCTTTTGTACTTAACCATTTGCACATCGTTACAACACTGTATATATACATAATATGACATGTGTAATGTCTTTATTCTTTTGGAACCTCTGTAATGAGTGTAATGTTAACTGTTCATTTTTATTGTTTATTTCACTTTTGTATATTACCTTTTTCACTTGCTTTGGCAATGTAAACATATGTTTCCCATGCCAATAAAGCCCCTTGAATTTAATTGAATTGAGAGAGCGAGAGAAAGCGTGTGAGAGAGAGAGAGAGAGAGAGAGAGAGAGAGAGAGAGAGAAAGCGTGTGAGAGACAGGGAGAGAGAGAGAGAGAGAGAGAGAGAGAGAGAGAGAGAGAGAGAGAGAGAGAGAGAGAGAGAGAGAGAGAGAGACAGGGAGAGACAGGGAGAGTCAGGGAGAGACAGAGAGACAGGGAGAGTCAGGGAGAGACAGGGAGAGTCAGGGAGAGACAGAGAGACAGAGTCAGGGAGAGACAGAGAGACAGGGAGAGTCAGGGAGAGACAGAGAGACAGGGAGAGTCAGGGAGAGACAGGGAGAGTCAGGGAGAGACAGAGAGACAGAGTCAGGGAGAGACAGAGAGGCAGGGAGAGTCAGGGAGAGACAGGGAGAGTCAGGGAGAGACAGAGAGACAGGGAGAGTCAGGGAGAGACAGGGAGAGTCAGGGAGAGACAGGGAGACAGGGAGAGTCATGGCCACTGTATTGATTTAACAGACAGTGATTACGTTACCTAACCTGGCAGACATTTCCAGAGGCAAACAATGTTCCCTAGATGAAACAATGCTAGATCAGTGTGTCCGTCTGGTGCCCGGATAAAGGGCACAGGCGCATGTCCAACCACAGACACACACACACACACGCATGCATGCACAGACACACACACACACACACACACACACACACACACACACACACACACACACACACCACACACACACACACACACACACACATTGCGCTACCCAGCCACTCAGGGATGGAACAGGTGATGAAACATCTACTGTATGTCTCTATGGTCTGGACTAGCAGGAAGCAGCTTTTTGCTCTTTGTGCATAGTGTGTTGATAGTAATGTAGAAAGTTATGTAATTATTTTTGAGCGGCTGGTCAACAACAATGTACTCTTGTGTTATGCAACAATAGTCAAAGTATAGATGACCCTTTAGGGCAACTTTTATAATTTGATCAGTGTGTATTTTATTTATTTTGACAGGGAGTCATGTGAGACCAAGGTTTATTTTTCAGAGGATATACACATAAATACACATTACACACATCAGTATACACCAAGGATGGGCATCTTTGATTGGGGTGGGGGCCACAAAAATTCTGAATACATCATGAGGGGCCGCAGTGGCTCACAGGTCTGCATACCCACATCCAAACCCAGACATGCTGTCAGAGCCAGCTCTAGCTTTTTTGGGGCCCCACCCACCTTACGAGCAAAAGATTTTAGCAGCTCCCCTCTTGACTGTGTAGAGAAAAAAATCTGAGTTAATTTCTTGCAATTCTACAAATGTTTCCATGTGGTGTAGAGAACATTTTGCAGTTTTAAAGCAATAGTACACATTTTGCTACGGGCAGAGAAAGAATTTGTGAAATTGTCTACCAAATTTCATGCAATTCTACTCATTTTGCCATGGGGCAGAGAGAAAGATTGGTAGTTTTACAGCTAATTTCCTGCAATGTTACACATTTTGTCATAGGGTGCAGCAAAATTTTTAAGCTAATTTCCTGTAATTCTACACATTTTGCCCTGACTCATACCATGTTAATATAATATCTGACTTACAAAATCAATGGGGGACCCCCGGTCTGTAATTCGACCATGATTAGCTGGCTCGACTAACTTACCAATCTAGAAATGTTTAGCTGACATGGACTAATTGATACAATGACATAACAAGAGAAAAACTGCTGATACACATCCATATTTCGAAATTGCGCCTTGTGTTTCTACTATTCTAACTCTCAACATTAACATTGTTTTGTTTTTAAAAATTAAGAGCGAGAATGGACGAGAGAGAGAGAATATATTTGACCTCTCAGCTTCCCTATCAAATAAAAACATGTCAAGCAGACAACCTAAGAAAATTAACCACAATATAAAAAACAGTTTGATGAAGAATGCAAAAAACCTAAGAAAGAAATTGAGAAACCTATCCAACCAAAAACATAGAGACCTAGAAAACCTGAGACTACGCCTTCACTATGGTGAATCACTAATACAAAACAGAAATACACTATGGAAAAAGAAGGAACAGCACATCAGAAATCAGCTCAATGTAATTGAAGAATCCATAGAATCTAACCACTTCTGGGAAAATTGGAACACTAAGCAAACAACAACACGAAGAGTTATTCATCCAAAATGGAGATGTATGGATAAACCACTTCTCCAATCTTTGTGGCTCTATAACAAAGAACAAACAGCAAAAACATATACATGATCAAATACAAATCTTAGAATCAACTATTAAAGACTACCAGAACTCACTGGATTCTCCAATTACATTGAATGAACTACAGGACAACATACAAACCCTCCAACCCAAAAAGGCCTGTGGTGTTGATGGTATCCTAAATGAAATGATAAAATATACAGACCACAAATACCAATTGGCTATGCTTAAAATCTTTAACATTATCCTTAGCTCTGGCATTTTCCCCAATATTTGGAACCAAGGACTGATCACCCCGATCCACAAAAGTGGAGACAAATTTTAACCCAATAACTACCGTGGGATATGCGTCAACAGCAACCTTGGAAAAATCCTCTGCATTATCATTAACAGCAGACTCTAACATTTCCTCAGTGAAAACAATGTACTGAGCAAATGTCAAATTGGCTTTTTACCAAATTACCGTACAACAGACAACGTATTCACCCTACACACCCTAATTGACAAAGAAACAAACTAAAACAAAGGCAGTCTTCTCATGCTTTGTTGATTTAAAAAAAACTTTTGACTCAATTTGACATGAGGGTATGTTATACAAATTGATGGAAAGCAGTGTTGGGGGGAAAACATATGACATTATAAAATCCATGTACACAAACAACAAGTGTGCGCTTAAAATTGACCAAGAAGCACTCCAATTTATTTCCACAGGGCTGTGGGATGAGACAGGGAATTGACTGTCTGCAGTCTACTACTCCCTATATGTAACAGATTGACTGTCTGCAGTCTACTACTCCCTATATGTAACAGATTGACTGTCTGCAGTCTACTACTCCCTATATGTAACAGATTGACTGTCTGCAGTCTACTACTCCCTATATGTAACAGATTGACTGTCTGCAGTCTACTACTCCCTATATGTAACAGATTGACTGTCTACAGTCTACTACTCCCTATATGTAACAGATTGACTGTCTGCAGTCTACTACTCCCTATATGTAACAGATTGACTGTCTACAGTCTACTACTCCCTATATGTAACAGATTGACTGTCTGCAGTCTACTACTCCCTATATGTAACAGATTGACTGTCTACAGTCTACTACTCCCTATATGTAACAGATTGACTGTCTGCAGTCTACTACTCCCTATATGTAACAGATTGACTGTCTACAGTCTACTACTCCCTATATGTAACAGATTGACTGTCTGCAGTCTACTACTCCCTATATGTAACAGATTGACTGTCTGCAGTCTACTACTCCCTATATGTAACAGATTGACTGTCTGCAGTCTACTACTCCCTATATGTAACAGATTGACTGTCTACTACTCCATATTCACCACTGCTCCTGTCAAGTAGCTTTAGGCCTAGAAGACAATATACTGTTACACTGAATGTTTAATTCAGGGGAGAACACACACACACACACACACACACACACACACACACACACACACACACACACACACACACACACACACACACACACACACACACACACACACACACACACACACACACACACACACACACACACAGTCTTGTACAGCTAATGTTATGGGGACACACAATTCAGTCCCATTCAAAATCCTATTTTCCCTAACCCCTAACCCTAACCCTAACCCTAAACTTAACCCGTACTCTTACCCCAATCCTAACCCTAACCCGTACTCTTACCCTAACCCCTAACCCCTAATCCTAACCCGTACTCTTACCCTAACCCCTAACCCTAATCCTAACCCTAACCCGTACTCTTACCCTAACCCCTAACCCCTAACCCTAAACCTAATCCTAACCCTAACCCGAATCCTAACGCTAACCCATACTCTTACCATAACCCATACTCTTACCCTAACCCCTAACCCTAAGCCTAAACCTAATCCTAACCCTAACCCGTACTCTTACCCTAACCCGTACTCTTACCCTAACCCTAACCTTCTGCTATTTGGTATTTTATTAGGATCCCTATTAGCTGTTGCAAAAGCAGCAACTCTTCTTCCTGGGGTCCACACAGAACATGAAACATGACATAATACAGAACATTAATAGACAAGAACAGCTCAAGGACAGAAGTACAAAAGGCACACGTAGCCTACATATCAATACATACACACAAACTGTCTAGGTCAAATAGGGGAGAGGCGTTGTGCCGTGAGGTGTTGCTTTATCTGTTTTTTGAAACCAGGTTTGCTGTTTATTTGAGCAATATGAGATGGAACAGAGTTCCATGCAATAATGACTCTATATAATACTGTACGCTTTCTTGAATTTGTTCTGGATTTGGGGACTGTGAAAAGACCTTACTCCTTACCCCTAACCCCAAAACCTACCCTTAACCCTAACGCTCTTAACCCTAAAACTAACCCTAGCTCCTAACCCTAAACCTTAACGTGATTCTAACCCTAACACTTATTCTTTTTTTTCAATTTAAAGTTTTATTAAGTTTTCTTGTTTTTCAATCAACCAACAAAACACATTCCACATTCACAGATGTGACAGACTTAAAAAATAAATAAATAATATATATATATATATATATATATATAAAAATTATAATAATAAAATTAAAATAAATATATATACACACATATATATATATGTATATATATATATACACACACATATACATACACACAAAGAATAATTATAAAAAAATAAAAAATAAATATATATATAAAACTTGCAGCAGCACTATCAAGGTTCTTATTAGCTACAGTGGATATAAAAAGTCTACACACCCCTGTTAAAATGCCAGGTTTTTGTGATGTAAAAGAATGAGACAAAGATAAATCATGTCAGAACTTTTTCTACTGTTAATGTGACCTATAATGTGAACAATTCAATTGAAAAACAAACTGAAATCTTTGAGGGGGAAAAATGAAAAATAAAAACCTTACAATAACCTTGGTTGCATAAGTGTGCACACCCTCTTATAACTGGGGATGTGGCTGTGTTCAGAATTAACCAATTACATTCAAACTCATGTTAAATAGAAGTCATTACACACCTGCCATCATTTAAAGTGACTCTGATTAATCACAAATAAAGTTCAGCTGTTCTAGGAGGATTTTCCTGACATTTTCTTAGTTGCATCTCAGAGCAAAAGCCATGGTCCGCAGAGAGCTTCCAAAGCATCAGAGGAATCTCATTGTTGAAAGATATCAGTCAGGAGAAGGGTACAAAAGAATTTCCCATGCATTACATACACCATGGAACACAGTGAAGACAGTCATCATCAAGTGGAGAAAATATGGCACCACAGAGACATTACCAAGAACTGGACATCCCTCCAAAATGTATGAAAAGACGAGAAGAAAACTAGTTAGGGAGGCTTCCAAGAGGCCTACAGCAACATTAAAGGAACTGCAGGAATTTCTGGCAAGTACTGGCTGTGTGCTACATGTGACAACAATCTCCCGTATTCTTCATATGAATGGGCTATGGGGTAGGGTGGCAAGACGGAAGCCTTTTCTTACAATGAAAAACATCCAAGCCCGGCTGAAGTTTGCAAAAACAAACATCAAGTCCCCCAAAAGCACGTGGGAAAATGTGTTATGGTCTGATGAAACCAAGGTTGAACTTTTTGGCCATAATTCCAAAAGGTATGTTTGGTGCAAAAACAACACTGCACATCACCCAAAAACACCATACCCACAGTGAAGCATGGCGGTGGCAGCATCATGCTTTGGGGCTGTTTTTCTTCAGCTGGAACCGGGGTCTTAGTCAGGGTGGAGGGAATTATGAACAGTTCCAAATACCAGGCAATTTTGGCACAAAACCTTCAGGCGTCCGTTAGAAAGCTGAAGATGAAGAGGAAGTTCACCTTTCAGCACGACAACGACCCAGAGCACACATCCAAATCCACGAAAGCATGGCTTCACCAGAAGAAGATTAACGTTTTGGAATGGCCCAGCCAGAGCCCAGACCTGAATCCAATTGAACATCTCTGGGATGATCTGAAGAGGGCTGTGCACAGGAGATGTCCTCGCAATCTGACAGATTTGGAGCGCTTTTGTAAAGAAGAGTGGGCAAATATTACCACATCAAGATGTGCCATGCTAATAGACTCCTACCCAAAAAGACTGAGTGCTGTAATAAAATCAAAAGGTGCTTCTACAAAGTATTAGTTTAAGGGTGTGCACACTTATGTGCCCCGGTTATTGTGAGTTTTTTATTAAAATGTTTCCCCCTCAAAGATTTCAGTTTGTTTTTCAATTGAATTGTTCACGTTATAGGTCACATTAAAGGTGGAAAAAGTTCTGACATGATTTATCTTTGTCTCATTATTTTACATCACAAAAACCTGGCATTTTAACAGGGGTGTGTAGACTTTTTAAATCCACTGTATTTCCAGCCTTAGCTGAGACGACGAGCAAATAATTAATTTTTAGATTTTACAGCACCTTACACAATATGTATCTGCTCATTTCCCTAATCACCCCATTCACACTCTGTCCAATTTGAAATATAGTTGAGTAGTGGAGACCAGAGTCTATCAAACTTGGGCTGTCTCTTGCTGAGGTCATAAGTGAGCTTTTCAAGAGGGAGAAAGTCAACAATCTGGTCAATCCACATTTTAAATGTAGGAGAAGTATTAGAGGCCCACAATAGAAGAATACATTTCTTAGCAAAATATGTAACAGTCATAAGAAAATGTTCTCTGTCAGGATCAAGAACAAAGTCCTGTTGGGCATTAAGAAGATAGAGACACGGGGTCATATCAAACTGTACATCTAGTATTTTCTGTGCAGCAGTATGTATAGATTGCCAAAATCTGGTAATCTCTCTACAGCTCCAAAATACATGCATATAGGTTCCACTTTCAGAGGTACATCTTTTACAGTTAGGAGAAATGTCTGTTTTCATTCTATGGAGTCTCAAACTAGTGTAATAAAATTTGTACAAAAATGTGTAATTAGATTCTTTAAATTTTTACATTAGTAGAGGAGCAGTATACCCTGTCTCGCAAACCTCCGCCCATAACTCATCACTGATAGTCAGATCAAGGTCCTTTTCCCAGATTATTTTCAAAGGAGTAAAGCAGGAGCCTCCTTTCTCAGAAAGGAGTCTATAGATATAGGAGATTTTGCCTTTAATGGATTGTGCTGTGACAAGAAGGGTTTCAACATCATTCAACTGAGTTCTAAACCTCCTCTTGGAAGTAAATTAGGAAATTACATGTCTAATTTGAAGATATTTAAAAAAAAAATGGGATCTTGGCACATTGAATTCACTGCAGAGCTCTTGAAAGGATTTCAGTGTACTGGTTTTCTGATGAAATAGGTCTGAAAAGGTCCTGATTCCTAGAGTATGCCAAAGATTAAAGTTGGCATCCCTCAGGGCTTTTGGCAAGTCTGGGTTGCCTACTATAGGTGAGTGAGAACATATTTGGGAGGAAATGCCCAGGTATTTCTTACAGTCCCTCCACGCTAGTAGGGTGCTGTAAATCACAAAGGTTTTGGCTATGTTGCCCACTTCATTCACTAAAGTTATTAATGATTGGGCTTCTATCTGAATCTACGTTGACTCTTGTCTGTTTGTGATCCATGTTAGCATGTTGCGGATTTGGGCAGACCAGTAGTACAATTGAAGGGAGGGAAGGGCAAGACCACCCTTAGATTCAGGTTTCGATAGAGTGGAGAACTTGGAGATAGCATGGGAGCATCTGAAATAAATAGTTCAGTCTAGGGAGGATGTTCATACAGATGACATGAATTTTTCCTACTAAGCTAATTGGGAGGGAGATCCAAGTTTGGAGATCGTTCTTGATTCGATCCAGGAGTGGAAGATCATTTTCCTTGAAAAGGCTATTCAGATCTGGTGTTATGAAGATCCCAAGGTATTGAAACCCCTGTGTCTTCCATTGGAATGGACATAGTGTCTTCATAGAGCTGGTGAGTGCAATATTGAGAGGGCAGACAGTGGATTTGTTAAAATTTATCTTATAACCTGAAAACTTGCCATACTGAGCAATTGTGTCTAAAATGGGAGGGAGGGGGGATTTCTCAGGGTTGGATATGTAGAGCAAGACATCATCCGCGGAGAGCGAAATCTTGTGCTGCAGTCCGCCTGAAGAAACACCCATAATACTTGGATTGCTCCTTATCAACTCCGCCCCCAACAAGTAATGCAGGGGGGGACCCTTGTCTTGTGCCCCATCCCAAAGGGAATCTGTCAGAGTTCAGTCCGTTAGTAGTCACCATGGCATTTGGATGAGAGTATAGTGATTTGATCCATTTAATAAAGTTTGGGCCCATATTGAACTTCTCTAAGACTGAGAACAGAAAGCTCCACTCCATCCTGTCGAACGCCTTCTCAGCATCCAGTGAAGCCAACAGGACAGGGGTTTTCTGTGCGTTTACTTGATCAATAATATCAAAAAGAGGGCGAATGTTATCAGAAGAGTATCTGTCTCTAATAAATCCAGTTTGGTCCGCTTTTATTATTTTGGGAAGAAGAGTGTTTAGTCTTTTGGCGAGCAATTTGGTAATTATTTTGTAGTCGAAATCCACCACCAAGCTTATGGGCTGGAAGGACGAGCAAGATAGAGGGTCCTTGTCTTTTTTGAGCAACTCTGTAATGCGAGCTGTGTGCATTGAGTCTGGGAGAACTCAGTTTTTGCAAAAATCCTCCAGCATTGGCATGAAAATAGGGCTAAGCTGGGGCCAAAAAGCTTTATAGAACTCTGGGGAATCCATCTGGGCCTGGGGACTTATTAGGTGGCATGGAGGTAATTGCCTCCAGGATCTCCTCAGGAGTGAAGGGGGAGTTGAGATCTTCTTGGTCGGTCTTTGATCATTTAGGTAGCGAGATTCCCTCTAGGAAGGAGTGGAGTTCTGCCTCCATGTGTTTTCTCTCAGAGGTATATAGTTTGCAGTAAAAGTCATGAAAAGTTAAATTGATATTTTTTGGGTCATATGTGACCTGGTCCTCTGCTGTTCGGATAGCCATGACTGTACGCTCTGACTGCTCTTTTTTAATTGGTAAGCAAGCAATCTACTCGGCCTATTGCTATACTCATGGTATTTCTGCTGTTTAGTAAAGAAAACTTTTTTTTATCTCCCAAGTATAGTCCAAATTCAGTTTGGCTTTGGCTGCATTAAGTTGACTCCAGGAGGTGCTGTCTGGGGAT
Organism: Salmo salar; assembly: GCF_965601325.2. Lineage (NCBI taxonomy): Eukaryota > Metazoa > Chordata > Actinopteri > Salmoniformes > Salmonidae > Salmo > Salmo salar. The sequence continues at coordinate 81,461,731 of NC_138295.1, forward strand.
TGTTTATGTACTTTTTCACAGCGTTCCAGCTCCCTCTCAAGATCTAGCCTGTGTGCTTCCATTGCTTTTTTCTTAGAGGAAGAATATGCAATTAGATGACCTCTTAGTGTGGCTTTGGCAGTGTCCCACATTGTGGTCGGAGAAACAGGAGAGTCTTTGTTGTCTTGTGTGTAGTTGTCTATCCATGTAGTTACCAATGTATGGAACGCTTCGTTTGATAACATGGAGGTGTTGAATTTCCAGCTCTTTGACCTCGGGATGTTTTTGCAGAGGTCAAAGCGGAGGTGGACAAAGGCGTGATCTGAAAGTGCTATGGGTCCGATTGTATACGTGGCTGAATTTATGAAACTCTTTGGGATAAAAATGTAATCTATACGGGAGTAGGTGTTATGAACATTAGAGTAGTATGTATAGTGTCCATAGATGAGCTATTAGTCTCTCTCCAGATATCTATCAGTCCCATCTCTTTAGTAAGAGAGTTCAACATCTTTGCAGATCTAGGATTTGTGGTGGGGACTTGAGATGATTTGTCTAGGGTTGGGTTAAGGGTACAATTAAAATCTCCGGCCATCACGCCAAAGGAAACACAATGCTCATTAAACAGGGTTATCATTATCAACATGAAGGAGTATCTGTGTTAGGGGCGTATATGTTTAAGATAGTAATTGGTTGTCCATACAGTGACCCAGTTATCAAAGTAAATCTCCCCTCCGGATCAGATATGTTTTTGTCATTTATGAATGGAACATTCTTATGGATAAGTATGGTTGTACCTCTACTGTTTGATTTGAAAGATGAGAAATACACCTGTCCCACCCAAGCTCTGCGGAGTTTGGCATGTTCGGGATCATAGAGGTGTGTCTCTTGTAATAGCGCAATATCTGCTTTTTCCTTTTTTAGAGCAAATAGTATCTTTTTCCATTTTATTGCAGCATGACCTAGACCATGGCAGTTCCATGTCAATAGATTTAAGGTACTAGTCATCGTCATCAAACAGTAATCGAACTTTAGTGCAAGTCATCTCTGGGTAAAGGTGGATAATAGTTACAGTTGTGTTCACATAAAAGGAAAATAAATGGTGTACATAAAATAACAATCGCTGAACACCCCAGCCTGGTTCCCAAACAACTGGACATATCCCGTTGGATCTATTACCCCCCCGCTCAGTCTCAATTCTGTGTTCCGAAAAAAAAAAAAAAACGGGAACAGTTAGCAACACAGAACGTCTCCCCCTCCCCACCAAATAAATGCCTCATCCGCTCCTCTCCGCCCCGCATTGAGTAAATGACAACGTAGCCCCCGTCCAGACCACATTAAAAGAGGGAGAAAATAAAATCAATAGCCCAGCCTACATATACAGTGGGGAAAAAGAGTTTAAACTTGAAGTGGAGGTAAGATTAGGAATTGGAAACTACTTGTACGGAGCTCTTAGTTCATGCGGCCATTCTCGTTCAAAGGTCACGTGATCCCCCCCCTAACACTTATTCTAACCTTAACCCTAAACCCCCTAGATATAGCATTTGACCTCGTGGGGACTAGCAAAATGTCCCCAGTTGGTAAAATGTTTGTTTACTATTCTTGTGGGGACTAGTTAAACACAAGAATAGTTAAACACATCCACATGTGCAAACACACACACACACACACACACACAGACAGACCACACAGCTCTTCCCATAACACGTTCTTCACATTCCAGAACCAAACCCGCCTCTAAATCATCAAGGTTGCTCTGGCATGGCTGTTTATTTGGGGTGTCTAAAATGACATGTCAGGAATACTAGTGGTACAGGGTCATTTCAGTCTGTGTTTTGTGAAGGAGTGCAGGGAACTAAACAAGCTCAAGGGCCCACTTGGGTTGCTGGAAAAGTGGTACAATGTACGCTGAAATACTCACTGTACCATGTGAACACAACTAAATGAGAGAGTATATATCAGTGGAGGCTGCTGAAGGGAGGACGGCTCATAATAGTGGCTGGAATGGAGTGGAATGGCTGGAATGGAGTGTAATGGCTGGAATGGAGTGTAAAGGCTGAAATGGAGTGTAATGGCTGGAATTGAGTTTAATGGCTGGAATGGAGTGTAAAGGCTGAAATGGAGTGTAATGGCTGGAATAGAGTTTAATGGCTGGAATGGAGTGTAATGGCTGGAATGGAGTGTAATGGCTGGAATGGAGTGTAAAGGCTGAAATGGAGTGTAATGGCTGGAATAGAGTTTAATGGCTGGAATGGAGTGTAAAGGCTGAAATGGAGTTTAATGGCTGGAATGGAGTGTAATGGATATCATAAGGTGAATGCACCAATTTGTAAGTCGATCTGGATAAGAGCGTCTGCTAAATGACGTAAATGTAAAATGTAAAATGTAATGGAACAGAAAGGAATCAAACATCATTACAGCCATCTATGCTAATAGGACACATGGTTAATTACTTCACCATTCATCATGTGACTCCTTGATCTACAATGACATAATACATGAAAAAAGGCCATGAAACTAGTAAGCATTATGGAAAGTTAAGGCTTGTACTCAGACATGCCGTAAACAGAAACAGCTGTTATAATTCTCCCCCTAACCTCTGACCGTCTAATGGCCTAACTGGAAGACGGCTGTTTGTTTTTTCTTCTGAAGTGGATCAACACAGGAGGAAGTGGAGCGCTATTGGCCAACGGCGTAGGGCGGTGAAGGGTTTGTTGTTGCGGACTGACTCCCTTCTTGTTGCAGAGTCAGCCCTCTAAAAAATGTGACTGTGGGATTGTGTTGCCCTGGGCGGCTGTCTGGGTCTGTCTGGGTCTGCAAAGAACAGGTCAACAACTCTAACTTCTCTAGACCTCAGTACTTTGAGCAAAAAACTGATACCGGCCTTGTAGAGGAGACAGGGTATGGTTGTCACGCTGCCAAACAGCCACGACCACGGGTTGCTTGTCAGAAATACTGTGCTGGTGAATTTTTTAGAAAACACTGTTAGCCGCCCTGGCCAATCAGCACTGTGAAATGTAAATGTGTGGCTGATATGGTGCCTCTATGGGTGGGGGGGGGGGTGGGGGGGGGGGGTGGGGGGGGGGGGGCAGGATGACCCAGATATTGAACTATATACACAGTGCAATGTAACGATAAGTTTGGTCCTTTAAGGGGAGGACAAGTAATGTCATGATATGTCAAACATCTCCCTTACAATGTTGAGTCTGATGATAAATCAGATTAGGCATTTCTTCACAGACATGCTATGACGTGGCCAATCTGACTTCCTCTTCCCCTGTCTCCCTTCCTCTGTAAACCATCAGACTGCAGACCATTCAGAACCACCTGACTGTGTCATATCTACCCGCTATTTTTGGTATTCACGTTGCTTTTATCACAAGAAAGTGGCTTTGACTCATCTTCCTGAGGTTATTCTTGGGATTCTAATAGCAGATGTAGCACCATGAAATTGTTCCATTTGACACCCCTGAGAAGATTTTGGTCTGATTCAGCAAATCCTTTTCAGGAAACAGTAATAGCTCGGCGCTATCAAATAACGCACCAATGTGTTTTAACCTTAGAAAAATACTGTACGGGTGGTTGAACACAGAATAACCCCACAGGTTTGGCTGATGTAGGATTTATGGTTACATCAATCTTGCCAGCATCGGCTAATTCTGTGGAGAATGGACTCGCAGCGGTAGTAAAATATGAGTTATAGTGTGCCATTCTGCCACATAATACAGAGCTATGACCTTGGTATGGCCGAAGATAGAGGTACATTCTGAAAGATGAGTTTGTGATGACGTCTTTTGTACATTGTGGCTCTGAGAAGCTTCCTCACATGACTCACACCAGCACTTAACCTGAACTGAGCAACACCCAACCTTTAGACCACCATAACTATTTGTAACCATTGTATTTATAGCCGTTACACATTCATAGCCACTTGATGTTTTGGTATTGTTTAAAGCCAGAGATATGGATAAAGCATCTTAAATTGATTATCCTGTTGTTGCAGCAAATGTCCTGCATAGCAGGAAATGCAAACTTGTAGTGTATTCAAGGTTAAAAAGGGCTTCTAAAGTTTGTAATATCCACTTTAAAACGTCAGACTTGATTTGCCAATGAAAAATGTATCAACCCCTACTAAAATGTCCATTAATTATAATCCACACAATAATTCCAATTTTCTGTTGCTGCAGGATTATTTTCCTGCTGTGAGAAACTGATCAGATTCAGATCCATTCTTTAGGGTCAGTCATTTTGTATAAAATAGTAAAGAAAATCACTTGCAGTTTAATCCATTAATCATAAAAATCCTAATCTAAATAAATCGGCAGCTCAAACACAAATGGCATTCCTCAACTAAATAGACCCCAAAGCTGGTTTTAACCAACACTTGCGTGTGAGAGCCTGAGCCATGACCCATTTCAGACCTTTCCTTTGGCCTTCTATTGGGTAATGAAATTATCAGTTGTGTGGCGCCTGCGGATCAACCTCCTCTCAACATCTGTCTGAGGCCTCGCCTTAAGATTAGAGTGAATGAGAAGACTTCAACCAGATTTGACATCTCAGAATCGCTGGGCATCTATCTACGCATCACTGTCTGGAGGATTTATTTCATCCTCATTTTGGAAGGGCAGGGGGTGGGGCTTGATGAAGATCCTGATACTTAACTTACCCTGCTGATGACCTGTAAGATCAAATCTATTGGCAGAGAGTGAATGGAGGGCCAGGGGTTTTACCAGTCTAATCCCATTGGGAGTATCCTAATCTGGACTCGCAAATCCCAGACCAACGAACCAAACCTTTCCCCCCACCCCCATGTTGACTCCCCAGTCACACCAGTCCCCATGTTGAGTCCCCAGTCACACCAGTCCACATGTTGAGTCCCCAGTCACACCAGTCCACATGTTGAGTCCCCAGTCACACCAGTCCACATGTTGAGTGCCCAGTCACACCAGTCCTATGTTGAGTCCCCAGTCACACCAGTCCACATGTTGAGTCCCCAGTCACACCAGTCCACATGTTGAGTCCCCAGTCACACCAGCCCCCATCCTATTCCCCTGGCCGCCCCCCTGTCATGTCCCAGCCCCACTGCCCTACATTGCTGGTTTATAAACCCAGGCCATCTGCACCCCTGTCTAGTGCCCACAAAAACTGCTCCTGCCATGCATGGGCCCTAATCTCTCCCCTTCTCACCTCTCCCCTTCTCACCTAATCCTGCCATGCATGGGCCCTAAGCGAAATGCTCTTAGACCAGGTTGACCTAGTGTATGGTCCAATTTATAACACTTGTTGGCGCAATCAGTAAATGAGCAAAGTTCCATGCTTCCATGAGCCTATTCAGTTCAGTACTTTCAGAGTAGAATATCACCAATCAGCTTTAGAATCAGCATCATACTGAGCACCATATGGCACTACTGCCCAAAATGTATACAAACTGAATCCATTGTAACCTTGAAGCACATAGTGCAAACTGCCTACATTTGAAATTAGTTAGAGGTAACGGGTTTAAAACATTTTTGAGATAATACAACATATTTTGTTTTGGATCTCCAGTCTTGTAGCTAAGACATTTTCTTTGTGATAGCAGGAAGCATCCCATCCGTTTTGACTTGATCTCCTCCAAGTCCCAGACAACCTTTTAATCTTCTGTAGACAAAAACTTTTGGTTTCATAAATAATCATGTAAAAGGCTAAGCATAGAGAAAACCAGTGTTCCTCTTAAGGCTTTGGATAAAACATGTAATTTGGTTGATAAACCTTCACTTTTAAGAGACATCTGTGTTTGTTGCTAATAAAGATA
>NC_138295.1:81472500-81540000 GCF_965601325.2 Salmo salar
ATGATCATTACACAGGTGCACCTTGTGAAGGGGATAATAAAAAGCCAGTCTAAAATGTGCAGTTTTGTCACACAACACAATGCCACAGATGTCTCAGGTTTTGAGGGAGCATGCAATTGGCATGCTGACTGCAGGAATGTCCACCAGAGCTGTTGCCAAATAATTTTATGTTCATTTATCTTCTATAAGCAATCTCCAACATTGTTTTAGAGAAATTGACAATACTTCCAACCGGCCTCACAACCGCAGACCATGTGTAACCACACATTTACATTTACGTCATTTAGCAGACGCTCTTATCCAGAGCGACTTACAAATTGGTGCATTCACCTTATGATATCCAGTGGAACAACCACTTTACAATAGTACATCTATATATTTTTGGGGGGGGAGGGTAGGGGGGGGGGGGGGGTTAGAAGGATTACTTAATCCTATCACAGGTATTCCTTAAAGAGGTGGGGTTTCAGGTGTCTCCGGAAGGTGGTGATTGACTCCGCTGTCCTGGCGTTGTGAGGGAGCTTGTTCCACCATTGGGGTGCCAGAGCAGCGAACAGTTTTGACTGGGCTGAGCGGGAACTGTGCTTCCGCAGAGGTAGGGAGGCGAGCACACCAGCCCAGGACCTCCACATCCGGCTTCTTCCCCTGCTGGATTGTCTGAGACCAGCCTCCCGGACAGCTGATGAAACTGTAGGTTTGCACAACCAAAGAATTTCTGCACAAACTGTCAGAAACTGCCTCAGGAAAGCTCATCTGCGTGCTCGTCGTCCTCACGAGGGTCTTGACCTGACCGCAGTTCGGCATCATAACTGACTTCTGTGGGAAAATGCTCACCTTTGATAGCCACTGGCACACTGGAGAAGTGTGCTCTTCACAGATGAATGCCGGTTTCAACTGTACTGGGCACATGGCAGACGGTGTGTATGGCGTCATGTGGGCGAGCGGTTTGCTGATATCAACGTTGTGAACAGAGTGCCCCATGGTGGCGGTGGGGTTATGGTATGGGCAGGCATAAATTACGGACAATGAACACAATTGCATTTTATCAATGGTAATTTGAATGGACAGAGATACTGTCGTGCCATTCATCCACCGCCATCACCTCATGTTTCAGCATGATAATGCACGGCCCCATGTCGCAAGGATCTGTACACAATTCCTGGAAGCTGAAAATGTCCCAGTCCTTCCATGACCTGCATTCTCACCAGACATGTCACCCATTGAGCATGTTTGGAATGCTCTGGATTGACGTGTACGACAGCGTGTTCCAGCTTCCGCCAATATCCAGCAATTTCGCAGAGCCATTGAAGAGGAGTGGGACAACATTCCACAGGCCACAATCAACAGCCTGATCAACTCTATGCGAAGGAGATGTGTTGCGCTGCATGAGGTAAATGACGGTCACATCAGATACTGACTGGTTTTCTTATCCATGCCCCTACCTTTTTTTAAGGTACTGTATCTGTGACCAACAGATGCATATCTGTATTCCCAGTCATATGAAATCCATAGATTATTGCACAATGAATTTGTTAAAATCAAATCAAATAAAATTGTATTAGTCACATGAGGCGAATACAACAACACCTTACAGTGAAATGGATACTTATGAGCCCCTAACCAACAGTGCAGTCTCCAAAAATACGGATAAGATTAAGAGATAAAAGTAACAAGTAATTAAAGAGCAGCAGTAAAAAATAATATCTACAGGGGGTTGCCAGTACAGAGTCAATGTGCGGGGGCACTGGTTAGTACAGAGGTAGTCTGGATAGCCATTTGATTAGATGCTTAGGAGTCTTATGGCTTGGGGATAGAACCTGTTTAGAAGCCTCTTGGACCTAGACTTGGCGCTCTGGTACTGCTTGCCGTGCGGTAGCAGAGAGAAGAGCCTATGACTAAGGTGGCTGGAGTCAGACAATTTTTAGGGCCTTCCTCTGACACCACCTAGCATAGAGGTCCTGGATGGCAGGAAGCTTGGCCCCAGTGATGTACTGGGCCAATCGCACTACCCTATGTTGTGTCTTGTGATCGGAGGCCAAGCACTTGCCATACCAGGCAGTGATGCAACCAGTCAGGATGCTCTCGATGGTGCAGCTGTAGAACCTTTTGATGATCTGAGGACCCATGCCAAATCTTTTCAGTCTCCTGAGGGGGAATAGGTTTTGTCGTGCCTGCTTCACGACTGTCTTGGTGTGCTTGGATCATGTTAGTTTGTTGGTGATGTGGACACCAAGGAACTTGAAGCTCTCGACCTGCTCCACTGCAGCCCCGTCGATGAGAATGGGGGCGTGCTCGGTCCTCTTTTTCCTGTAATCCACAATCATCTCCTTTGTCTTGATCACGCTGAGGGAGAGGTTGTTGTCCTGGCACCACATAGCCAGGCCTCTGACCTCCTCCCTATAGGCTTTCTCATCATTGTTCCTGATCAGGCCTACTACTGTTGTGTCATCGGCAAACTTAATGATGGTGTTGGAGTCGTGCCTGGCCATGCAGTCATGAGTGAACAGGGAGTACAGGAGGGGACTGAGCACGCACCCCTGAGGGGCCCCTGTGTTGAGGATCAGTGTGGCAGATATGTTACCTACCCTTACCACCTGGGGGCAGCCTGTCAGGAAGTCCAGGATCCAGTAGCAGAGGGAGGTGTTTAGTCCCAGGGTCCTTAGCTTATTGATGAGCATTGATGGCACTATGGTGTTGAACGCTGAGCTGTAGTCAATGAATAGCATTCTCACATAGGTGTTTCTCTTGTCCAGGTGGGAAAGGGCAGTGTGGAGTGCAATAGAGATTTGATCTGTGGATCTGTTGGGCCGGTATGCAAATCAGAGTGGGTCTAGGGTTTCTGGGATAATGGTGTTGATGTGAGCCATGACCAGCCTTTCAAAGCACTTCATGGTTACAGACGGGAGTGCTACGGGTCGGTAGTCATTTAGGCAGGTTACCTTAGTGTTCTTGGTCACAGGCACTATGGTGGTCTGCTTAAAACATGTTGGTATTACAGAATAGGACAGGGAGAGGTTGAAAATGTCAGTGAAGACACTTACCAGTTGGTCAGGGCATGCTCGCAGTACACGTCCTGGTAGTCCATCTGGCCCTGCGGCCTTGTGAATGTTGACCTGTTTAAAGGTCTTACTCACATCTTCTGCGGAGAGCATGATCACACAGTCTTCCCGGAACAGCTGGTGCTCTTGCCTCGAAGCGAGCCTAGAAGTAATTTAGCTTGTCTGGTAGGCTCGTGTCACTGGGCAGCTCTCGGCTGTGCTTCCCTTTGTACTCTGTAATGGTTTGCAAGCCATGCCACATCCGACGAGTGTCAAAGCCGGTGTAGTACGATTCGATCTTAGTCCTGTATTGATGATTTGCCTGGTTCTGTCACGCCCTGATCTGTTTCACCTGTCTTTGTGATTGTCTCCACCCACCTCCAGGTGTCACCTGTTTTCCCCATTAGTCCCCGGTGTATTTATCCCTGTCTTTCCTGTCTCTCTGTGCCAGTTCGTCTTGTTTTGCCAAGTCAACCAGTTTTTCCTAGCTCCTAATTTTCCCAGTCTCAGTTTTTTCCTAGCCCTCCTGGTTTTGACTCTTACCTGTTCTGACGCCATATCCATCTACCTGACCACTCTGTCTGTTCTGACCTTGAGCCTTCCTATCCCCTTGTACTGTTTGGACTCGAACCTAATCACTGAACCCCTGCCTGTCCTGACCTCGAGCCTGCCTATCGCCTGGTACTGTTTGGACTCTGACCTGGTTTCTGAACTCTCGCATGTCCCCGACCTGCCTTTTGCCTACTCCCTTTTGTTGTAATAAATATCGGAGCTCAACCAGCTGCCTCCTGTGTCTGCATTTGGGTCTAGCCTTGTGCCCTTATAGTTTGATGGTTCATCGGAGGGCATAAAGGAATTTCTTATAAGCTTCCGGGTTAGAGTGCTGCTCCTTGAAAGTGGCAGCTCTAGCCTTTAGCTCAGTGCGGATGTTGCCTGTAATCCATGGCTTCTGGTTGGGGTATGTATGTACAGTCACTGTGGGGACAACATCATCGTCATATCATATTGATGAAGCCAATGACTGATGTGGTGTACTCCTCAATGCCATCTGAGGAATCCAGGAACATATTCCAGTCTGTGCTACCAAAACAGTTCAGTAGTTTAGCATCTGCTTCATCTGACCACTTTTTTATTGATCTAGTCACTGGTGCTTCCTACTTTAATTTTAGCTTGTAACATGCTGACAACATGATGACAAATCTTTGGAGATGTGCTTTACCTGGTTTGGTGTCAATTCAGTAGTGACTCAGTTTTATTAAAATATTTGTTTTAGGGGGAAATTAAAATAATGGTGTTGAGAAGACACTGGAGAAAAACATATTTCAGGCACAGCAATCTTGTTTATTCATATTGGTGTAGTCCTATCCTTTCTGTTTTACAACATCAAGAGTGTGTGAAAGTGGAAAGGGGGCTTAAGGGATAAGCTTCCTCGGATATTCTTGGAAACCTAAGAGGGTCAGCAAAGGATGGAAACAGCAAGTGGCCGTTTTGTTGTTAATGAGACTGACTATTACACCACAGGTATAACATTTTACACCCCATAGCCCAGACCTATATTCTATCATCCTATAATATTCTAGTCTTATTGATATTTTTTTGTGAGATCTTGAGGGTCATTTGAACATCACAACATAATTAAAGATGCACTCCAGGATCTTAAACACATCAACTTTGTAAGATATAGTATATTACGAATTGGATTTGTAACATATACCAATTGAACAGGATGTAACATATATGAAATGGATGACTTAGTACACAATTTGATGACATTGTACACAAAAAAAACGGGGACCACAATTGGCTCTTGAGCATCACTTCCGGCTGAAATTATACAAAAATTAGAGAGTGCAATTTAACATTTTCTAGACATCACAGTACTTGTAGCCTAACACCCCCTCCCACACACCCCCATTTTCTACAGAAAATAATTTTCATGTTTGCGTCTTTCACACGAACCTCGTGCCTTCATTCCTTATTTTCCGTGATGATATCATGACTCGGTAGCCCTACAGCTTTGGTTTTAGAGAGATGGAGCCGTCGAGTTACAGAGCGGGGGAGAAGGCTATCCAGTCTCCCAGCTGCATGCTCTCTAATAACCAAAGCCTCGGAGAAGAGAGGAGAGGGAGAGGGAGGGGGACTCAATAGGGAGGCAATGAAACGGACTCATCCGCGTAACTAGACATTACCAGTTCAGTTCAGTGTTCAGAGCATGCGAGAGCGTAGCTAGACCAACCGCATTCAGTTATAACTACAAAGGAATAGAGAGGGAGAAAATTGAAGTGTTCCAGCCTAGGGAGGCGGCGAGGAAAGGAGCAAGACATAGGCTACTGGCGGCTTTCGAGCTTCACGGGCATATACACCCCGTGTCCACAATTTACGGCGATTCTTGGCATCAGCCTATTGTACAAAATTGCGGATTTATAACTGAGTGAAGTCGGGGATAGTCATCGACAGTCTTATCCTTCACAATGAAGAAAAACAATTCAGCTAAACGGGTAAGGTTCTGAAACGATGCAAGTGATGATCACTTCAGCTTCAACGTAATAACGGGTTTCTGGTTAGCTGCTACTCCAAAGAATGTAACAAAAAGCTACAATGTAACGAGTGTTGTATTTAATAAACAGGTCAATGCTACTTGATACGTTACTGACTCGGTTACTTTGTAGCCAAGTCTCAGTCCAAACTCCAAAGTGATGCATTTGTTAGACATGCTGCTTTGCTTTATTTATTCATTGTCTAACTGGAGAATGTCCCCCACTATCTTAACTTGATTAACAAAATTATATTTGACAAGAGATCTAGCAGTGTAGAGTTTAAAAGTGTTCTGATGAAATGCTTGTAGTGGATGCTGTGAAAGACAAACGTTTTTAGGGACTGCTCTTTTTGTGTATAACGGAATCAGAGGATTTTAAAACGAGCTTTATTCTTGGAATGCAATTATCTAACGTGGTCGGTGTAGCCTAACTAAGATCATAAGATGGTGACAAAAACACTTGCCCAAGAAAAACGGTGCGCGCAAGGAATGTGACAGCATCTACATGACAAAGGAAATGACAGGGGGCTGAGTCCTCACAAAAAGACTCTCCTCTTTTTCTTGTCTGTTCAGTCCCACTTTCGAATCTAAACGAGGTGCTCTGGCAATTTCATGTCTTAACCTCTACTTTGTTGCTTTCGTTGAATATGCAGGGCCCGCAGGACACAAACCAGCACAACACGCAGCCAGACAAAATCGGTTGGATTCGCAAGTTCTGTGGCAAAGGGATATTTAGGGAGATCTGGAAAAATCGTTTTGTAATACTCAAAGGGGACCAACTTTACATCTCAGAGAAAGAGGTAAGTGACGCCTCTTCATTGAACAGCTGATATTTACACACCTTGACATTTTTTAGAGCATTGAACACATATTTTTTTTTACTTTTCAAATGCAAACAGAACCAGCACATCTTTTACACTAATTTTGGGGTACATTGTAATAGTCCTTGTTGAGCATCAACACAGTGAAATATAGGCTACTTTATGACATCATACCGTGGGTTATAAATGACAGTATTTCCAGTGACAACATACAGTATATGGAGTGTTTAACCATGTGGTCATGTAGCAGTCTCAAGAGAGACTCTAGACATGCTCTCCTCTGTTCTGGATCCACTCAGACTGATGGACCAAATCAGCAGCTCCAAAAGCTGTGTGTGTGTGTGTGTTTGTGTGTGTGTGTGTTCAGGTTCACTTAAGGCTTCACATAAATCTCTGTATCCTCCCGCCAAGCCTCATCTATCATCCCTCTGGGGCTGGTCTGCCAACGAGTTCTGTCTTTTTCTCTCTCTCCGTCTCTGTCTGTCCCTGTCTGTCTGTCTGTCTGTCTGTCTGTCTGTCTGTCTGTCTGTCTGTCTGTCTGTCTGTCTGTCTGTCTGTCTGTCTGTCGCTGTCTGTCTGTCTGTCTGTCTGTCCCTCTCCTTCTCTCTCTCCGTCTCTGTCTGTCTCTGTCTGTCTGTCTCTGTCTGTCTCTGTCTGTCTGTCTGTCTGTCTGTCTGTCTGTCTGTCTGTCTGTCTGTCTGTCTGTCTGTCTGTCTGTCTGTCTGTCTGTCTGTCTGTCCCTCTCCTTCTCTCTGTCTGTCTCTGTCTGTCTCTGTCTGTCTCTGTCTGTCTGTCTGTCTGTCTGTCTGTCTGTCTGTCTGTCTGTCTGTCTGTCTGTCTGTCTGTCTGTCTGTCTGTCTGTCTGTCTGTCTGTCTGTCCCTCTCCTTCTCTCTCTCCGTCTCTGTCTCTCTCCTTCTCTGTCTCTCTATGAGTCTCTCTCTCTCTCCCTGTCAGCAACAAACCTGAGCTGCAGCACACCTTCCACCTCACTGGATATCCAACATTATAGATGAAAAACTCCACTGTATGTCTGCTCTACACTATACTTCAGTCCTTTGACCTACAGTGTCTGTTATCATTGCAGTCAGACGTCAGAGTGCTTTGAATGGCTGAAGTCTGATTCATTACTCCTGTTAGTTGTCCACAGCAAAACAGCTTGACAGAAGATTAGAAAGTGTTTATTAATAGAGCTAGGAAGTCTCCAGAGACCTCTAGTACATCAGTCTAACCTTATGACAGAAGGAGTTGTCGGAGAGATAACCCTAGATGGTAATAAGGCACGCAGTAACTGCCGTGGTCAGGCTCACTGAGAACAGAGAGCGTGCTCCAGGCATAGCTATGAGACAGCACAACAGCACCCGCATGGTTGTGGTGTTGCAATATTAAGGCCTTAACGTTGTGGTAACCATAGTGACAGAGCCAGCCTGTGATGTGTCAGGGTGATTGCTCCAGATATTAAACAGAGGCAATAATGAGCCACATAATCAGTCAATGTGATGCTTGATACAAGGCAGAGGCAGTTTTAAACCGCTTAGCTGAGAGTTACAGGGAATTTGCTACAAACGCACATGTACGCACGCGCAAACACACACACACACTGACTGCGATCGGGCACTGACAGTTCTCTTGTTGGGCTTGCTTTAGAGTTGCAGGGTATTAGTATTCTGCCAAGCTCAGCTGAAGCTTACAGGAGGATGTGTTGGCAGCTTCTAAGGGACCACTTTAACACCTTACTCCAATTGTAAACATAACTCCAGGGATCACAGCGGAATCTGACAGACACTGAAGATTCCAAACTGTGATCTAATCAATCCTAACATATTCACAGCTTTGAGGGAAAGTAGCCTTTGAGAGTTGAATATCATGGCATATGTGGCAAAGAAATGCCTTCCAGGGTTTTGGTCACTTGAAGAGGTCACCAAGCGTATCAATGTAGTGCCCTTTTCAGTCATTTGTCACAGAATGATAAACAAAAGCACCCAGAGCTAAGGACCCCAAAATAACTAACCTTAGGAGACGATGGAAACCCCGCCAGATAGAACATTAGCTTTTATCATTGTCAGATAAAATGGTGAATTCATGATCATTTCCCATTGACATTCTGTCATGGGGCATGTTAAGGTGGGTGACGTCAGTGCAGCTCATATATTCACCCACCAAGCCTTCACTTGAGTTGACTGTCATGACTTAGTGTCAGCAGTCCTGAGAGAGATTTTTACAATGGAGGGAGCATGAGTCACAGGTCCAGTCTGTAATCAACCTGCTAGCCCCCTTTCCCTACACCTTTCCAAGGGTCGTTATAGACCTGTGAGAATCTGATGGCTGTAAACAATATGGCTGGAACTCTATGCAGCCAACGGGTTGGCCAAATCCTATTCTTTCAGATCTGTAACTGATGACCCTGCGTAACAAGTAGCTTGGGTCCATATCAAGTGGCTAGCAGGTAGGTCTAAAATCTATGGTCAACAAAGGAAGTGCCTTCCTCGACTTTCCTCAAGTGGCTTTTAGGGCCAAATGTCAACCCAGCATTATTTTTCAAGACAGTGCGTGCATGAGGTCAGGTTTCATGGAGATCTGAGAGGAAAGGCCTCCCCGTAGTTGGGACAGCTGTGAGGAGCGAGCTCTGGCAAGTGGGAGAGCTCCGATTTCACCTCGCTGACCAACCTGTTCCAGCCTGACGTCTGTCATGTTCTGATTCAGTCTCTGTCTACTTTCACTATGATGTCTGGTGTGTTTCACTCCACTTTTTACATACCTAACCACATTCCCGTTTCCCAGTTCACTATGATGTCTGGTGTGTTTCACTCCACTTTTTACATACCTAACCACATTCCCGTTTCCCAGTTCACTATGATGTCTGGTGCGTTTCACTCCACTTTTTACATACCTAACCACATTCCCGTTTCCCAGTTCACTATGATGTCTGGTGTGTTTCACTCCACTTTTTACATACCTAATCACATTCCCGTTTCCCAGTTCACTATGATGTCTGGTGCGTTTCACTCCACTTTTTACATACCTAATCACATTCCCGTTTCCCAGTTCACTATGATGTCTGGTGTGTTTCACTCCACTTTTTACATACCTAATCACATTCACGTTTCCCAGTTCACTATGATGTCTGGTGTGTTTCACTCCACTTTTTACATACCTAACCACATTCCCGTTTCCCAGTTCACTATGATGTCTGGTGTGTTTCACTCCACTTTTTACATACCTAATCACATTCACGTTTCCCAGTTCACTATGATGCTTATACTGTCCTCAACCAAAGAGACAACTTAGTTAGACTGGCAGATATGAGCCATGGACATATTGACTGAATTAGTTCCTTCTTCAGAGTGTTGTTCTTTGTCCAAATAAGGAAGATGTTTTTTTCCCTGTGGGTATTTTGAAACAGTCTTTGTCTCTGTTCTGCTTTGTGTGTTAGAGGGTTATTGGTCAGAGCACCAAACAGTACTTCCTCTCAGAAACTGTCCGCATAAACTTCTTCAAATGACTCGTCAAGACTTGGAGGGATTTTAAGAGCACTTGTGCAAAAGACAGTACCCTAGGTAACACCAGCACACAACCAGAAACTTTAGTCCATGAAGTTTATCAAATCAAATCAAATGTTATTTGTCACATGCGTCGAATACAACCGTGAAATGCTTACTTACGAGCCCTTAACCAACAATTCAAAGTTTTCAAAAAGTAAGTAAGAAAAATGTGCTAAATAAACTAAATGAAAAAGAGTAACACAATAAAATAACAATAACGTGGCTATATACAAGGGGTACCGGTACCGATTCAATGTGCAGCGGTACGGGTTAGTCAAGGTAATTGAGGTAATATGTTCATGTAGGTAGGAGTAAAGTGACTATGCATAGGTAATAAACAGAGAGTAACAGCAGTGTATGTGAAGAGTGTGAAGGAATGTGAATGTATGTGTATGTGTGTGGCGTCAATATGCATGTGTGTGTGTGTGTGTGTGTGTTTTTTGTGTGTGTGTGTGTGTGTGTGTTGGAGTGTCAGTGTAGTATGTGTGAGTGTGTGGTTAGAGTCCAGTGAGTGTACATGGAGCCTGTGCAAAAGAGTCAGTGCAAAACGTGAATAAACAATAATAAAATAAGCCGGTCAATGCAAATAGTCCGGGTAGCTATTTGATTAACTGTTCAGCAGTCTTATGGCTTGGAGGTAGAACCTGTTAAGGAGCCTTTTGGTCCCAGGCTTGAAGCTCCGGTACCGCTTGCCGTGCAGTAGCGGAGAGAACAGTCTATGACTTGGGTGGCAGGAGTCTTTGACCATTTTTAGGACCTTCCTCTGTCCAGGACCTAGTATAGAGGTCCTGGATGGCAGGGTGCTCGGCTCCAGTGATGTACTGGGCATACGCACTACCCTCTTTAGTGCCTTGCGGTCAGATGCAGAGCAGTTGCCATACCAGGTGGCGATGGATGCTCTTGATGGTGCAGCTGTAAAACTTTTTGAGGATCTGAGGTCCCATGCCAAATCTTTTCAGCCTTCTTAGGTGGAATAGGTGTTGTCGTGCCCTCTTCACGACAGTGTTGGTGTGTTTGGACCATGATAGGTCCTTAGCAATGTTCCCTCTAAACTGCGCGCGGGCAGGCAGATCCCCTGGGACTGCTGCGTAGAAGAATATCAGCCTGTGCAGAGAAGCATAAAATTTAACTTCACTCAACTTTCTAGAGATAACACTATCAACGTTTCCCTTTACTGTGGGAATTGTGATCAAATCAACGCAATATTAGGCACTTTCAATGCAACATACCGAAACAAAATTAACAATGCAAGACTTAGTATGCAAAACTAACTATACAAGAGACTTTGTTGTAGGCAGAACACATCAGAGTAAGATTCTATTGCATTGACAAGCACGACTCAGGCACATACTTTACACACACTGGTGCCCCTAAACCAATCAGAGCTGCAGTAGGCCTATATGCAAATAGATTGCTGCCAAATAAGGATCTGTGCCATTCACATTGAACTGGACTGTTTTTACAGCATGAGCGGTCATCAGTAGATATGCTTGTTTTGAGATCAAAGCGAGATCTACATCTACCGACGTGTGCACATTTGGACATTTGTTCATATTCTTTGCTAGTTAGTGAGTTATTAGTCCAGTTTTAGATAATTTGTAGTCATCGATGGGGGACTGATTGCTTCCTACAAAAGCACAAAATGTTTGCATTTTGAAAAGTGAGTCAGGTAAGGAGCTTTTTTGTCTTAAAGGGGCAGTGTTGTAGCCATTAGGCAGATGGTAGCATAATTTGTCTGATTCTCCGTAATAATAGTATGTGAATAATGATGCATTTTATTTTGTAAAGTGGTTTCTTGCATCAAACAACACAACATTTCCAGTCACCTCCTTTGTCTGAAGGACAAGTGGATAAACAGGTTAATGTCAATGTCACGCCCTGACCATAGAGATCCCTTGGACTAACACACACCTGTGTTTGTGGGATCTTGTTTTTGTGTAGGTGCCTATTTGCACTTCACTGTCTTCACGGTTCGTTTGTTCATTTATTGTTTTTGTATTTTGTTAAGTTTCACATTATAATAAAGATGTAGAACGCTACTCACGCTGCACCTTAGTCCAATTATTACGACAATCGTAACAGAAGATCCCACATCACAACAGGACCAAGCAGCGTGTCCAGGAGGAGAAGGTATCCTGGACTTGGGAGGAGATCTTGGATGGGAAGGGATCCTGGACTTGAGAGGAAATCCTGGCAGGACAGGATCGCCTTCCTTGGCGGCAGACGCAGGGAGAGAAGGGAGGACAGAGACGACGGTTCGCGGCCACAAAGACAGCCCAAAAGACAGCCCAAATTGTTTTTTGGGGGGGGCACACGGGGTGGTCGGCAGAGCCGAGGAATGAGCCAGAGACCGTCAGGGAGTCGAAGGAGGAACTCGATGAAAGATTCCGGAGAGAGGTGGTGGCGATGAGAGGGCTGCAGAGTGGGCATGCTGAGGAGCGTGACACCAGTCCGGTGTCATCTGCACTGGTTTCACGCATCTGGCCTCCAGTGCGCCTTTCCAGTCCGGTACGTCCTGTGTCCCCTCCTTGCACTCGCCCTGAAATGCGTGTCCCCAGTCCGGTGCGTCCTGTGCCAGCTTGCCGTGCGAGGTGGGTCATCGAACCGGTACCATTGATGCCGGTTCTATGCACCAGGTTTCCAGTGCGCCTCCACAGCCCAGTACGTCTTGTGCCAGCTCCTCGCACTCACCGTGCGAAGTGTGTCATCGAACCGATACCATTGATTTCGGTTCTACGTACCAGGTCTCCAGTGCGCCTCCACAGCCCAGTGCGTCCTGGGCCAGCTCCACGCACCAGGCCTCCAGTGCGCTTTCACAGTCCAGAGCTTCCGGCGACAGTTCCCAGTCCAGAGCTTCCGGAAACGGTCCCCAGTCCAGAGCTTCCGGTGACAGTTCCAAGTCCAGAGCTTCCGGCGACAGTTCCCAGTCCAGAGCTTCCGGTGACAGTTTCCAGTCCGGAGCTTCCGGCGACGTTTCACAGTCCGGAACCTCCAACGACGGTCCACAGTCCGGAACCTCCAACGACGGTCCACAGTCCGGGACCTCCAACAGCGGTCCACAGTCCGGAACCTCCTGAGACGGTCCACAGTCCAGAACCTCCTGAGACGGTCCACAGTCCAGAACCTCCTGAGACGGTCCAGAGTCCGGAACCTCCTGAGACGGTCCACAGTCCGGAACCTCCTGAGACGGTCCACAGTCCGGAACCTCCTGCGACGGTCCACAGTCCAGAACCTCCTGCGACGGTCCACAGTCCGGAACCTCCTGTGACGGTCAACGTTCCGAAGCCTCCAGCGGGGTTCAACGGTCCGGAGCTTCCAGGCAAGGCGTCTAGTCCTGCTCCAGGGCAGGAGCCTCCCTCTGCGCTGGTGCCCAGTCCAGACACAGTGTCCAGTCCAGCTCTAAGGCCGGAGCCTTCCCCTGCGCAGCTGCCCATTCCAAGCACGGCGTCCAGTCCTGCTCCATGGCTGGAGTCTTCTTCTGCGCCAGTGCTCAGTTCAGATACGGCGTCCAGTCCTGCTCCATGGCAGGAGCCTTCATCGGCACTGATGTCCAGGCCAGGGCTGGTGTCCAGTTCCGCTCCATAGCAGGAGCCTTCCTTGCCACTGAGGTCCAGTCCAGGCACAGTGTTCAACCCGGGTCCATGGCTGGATCCGCGGGATGAGCGGGTTCTGCGGCCCGCACCAGAGCCGCCACCAAAGCTGGTGGATCCGCGAGCTGAGCGGGTTCTTCGGCCCGCACCAGAGCCACCACCAAAGATGGTGGATCTGCGAGCTGAGCGGGTTCTTCGCTCCGCACCAGAGCCGCCCCCGATGCTGGCGGATCTGCGGGATGAGTGGGTACTTCGTCCCGCACCAGAGCCGCCACCGACACTGATCACCCCCCCAACCTCCCTATTTGGTTTCAGGTTTTGCGGCCGGAGTCCGCACCTTTGGGAGGGGGTACTGTCACGCCCTGACCATAGAGAGCCCTTGGTTCTCTATGGTATAGTAGGTCTGGGCGTGACTGGGGGTGTTTTATGTTGTTTATTTCTATGTTGTGTTCTAGTTTCTTTTCCTATGGTGGTGTTTTGTATGATTCCCAATTAGAGGCAGCTGGTAATCATTGTCTCTAATTGGGGATCATATTTAAGTAGTTATTTTTCCCACCTGTGTTTGTGGGATCTTGTTTATGTGTAAGTGCCTTGAGCACTGCAGTAGTTTCACGTTTCGTTTGATTCATTTATATTTTTTTTTGTATTTCGCTAAAGTTTCACATTATAATAAAGATGTGGAACGCTACTCATGCTGCGCCTTGGTCCAATCATTATGACGATCGTGACAGTCAAGCGCTGCATGTTTTTTTCAAAAGTCAAAAGTCATGGAATGTAGGCCTATGTTGAACACCACACATTGGCTGAACGATAGAACAGCTATTTCCATGTTCAAATGTAATGGGATGCATTTTTTCCCTTGTTTCTGATGGTAGGCCAGTCTGGTAGGCCTACATTATGATCAAATAGCCACAGTAGACTACTTGGCCACTGTTAAAACTATTTTAAAGCGGGTACAGCCTCAGTGTTTACAGTAAACGTGCACCGGAAGTAACATTGGAACATTGGTCCTTAGTGATGTGGACACCAAGAAGCTCTCGACCGGCTCCACTAGTGCCCTGTCAATGTGAATGGGGGTATGCTCGGCCCTCGTTTTCCTCTTTGTCTTGCTCCCGTTGAGGGAGAAGTTTTTGTCCTGGCACCACACTGTCAGGTCTCTGATCTCCCTATAGGCTGTTTCATTGTCGTCGGTGATCAGGCCTACCACCGTTGTGTCAACGGCAAACTTAATGATGGTGTTGGAGTCGTGCGTGGCCACAGTCTTGGGAGGGTCAGCGTGTCAGATGGTGTTGTGGGTCAGCGTGGCGGATGTGGTGTTGCCTTCTCTCACCACCTGGGGGCGTCCCATCAGGAAGTCCAGGATCCAGTTGCAGAGGGAGGTGTTCTGTCATTATCATTCCTCTATTATCTCAATACTGGAATACCCTGTAGACATGAATTCACTAGGTCTTAGTTCCAAGATTCTCTACCACCTAGTAGAATGCACTCAACCACTGTTTTTTAAAGGAAGTAGTACAAGAGTCAACCGTAGAGACATGGGCTTGTTATGTCTGCCTACATATGAGAATACACTACCTCTATTTTTGTGAATGTGTTACTTCTACCTGTTGCTACAAGTTGGTGTCACTTGGCTGTGGCGTGCCACTGACAATTAGCTACTTGTATTATGTTTTAAAGATCTGAATGAACTGGATGGGTGAAGCTATATAAAGATGGTTCCACCTAGCATCTCAATAGGCTCAGGGGAGTTTTCCTTCAATTGATTTTACCCATCACTAGGTCTTAGTCCATTGGGTTGATGAGGTCTTAGTCCATTGGCTTGATGAGGTCTTAGTCCATTGGCTTGATGAGGTCTTAGTCCATTGGGTTGATGAGGTCTTTGTCCATTGGGTTGATGAGGTCTTATTCTATTGGGTTGATGAGGTCTTAGTCCATTGGCTTGATGAGGTCTTAGTCCATTGGGTTGATGAGGTCTTATTCTATTGGCTTGATGAGGTCTTAGTCCATTGGGTTCATGAGGTCTTAGTCCATTGGGTTGATGAGGTCTTAGTCCATTGGGTTGATGAGGTCTTTGTCCATTGGGTTGATGAGGTCTGTGTCCATTGGGTTGATGAGGTCTGTGTCCATTGGGTTGATGAGGTCTGTGTCCATTGGGTTAATGAGGTCTTTGTCCATTGGGTTGATGAGGTCTTTGTCCATTGGGTTGATGAGGTCTTATTCTATTGGCTTGATGAGGTCTTAGTCCATTGGGTTGATGAGGTCTTAGACCATTGGGTTGATGAGGTCTTATTCTATTGGCTTGATGAGGTCTTAGTCCATTGGGTTGATGAGGTCTTAGACCATTGGGTTGCACACAAACCTCTTTTGTTTGATTTGTGAGTTATCAAGTCATGTCTGGCAGCGTGCTTTCACTTAAGCCGATAACCTCATTGCCCAGTGGGTTTCTGAAACGCTCTGCACATGATTTGCTATCTTGAAGCGGAGCATGTGCTACAGGCTCCGATCCAGTTTGTCTCCTCAACACTGCTAAGCACTAGATCCATTTTGAGAACGTTTTCAGCCCACAGCCCCACACTATACTTTCTGTTTCCTCATTGGTATCATCATACTTCCTAACTAAAGGCTGCAGTGTTTATTTGCACTAGTTTCTCTTCCTGGACCTGTTCTTATGGAGTCAGTCAAGGGGATGTATGAGGGAAAGTAGTGTGAGAAAGATCATCTGTTTGAATTTTAGATGAGCCTGATCAGTCCCAGAGCGGGTGGATTTCACTTCACAACCACAGCTTTTCTTCAATGAAACCATTCTAGCAACCTGCTCAGGGATTCATTCAGTGTTGAGGCACATAAAGATTTAGCTCCTTACATTTGAATTAAGACATAGGCTTACCCCAAGCAGTTCGTTAGCCTTGGCTTTGTCCTGAAGGGGAAGAGATGTTTTCTGTTTGTCTAAAGTAAATGATGCAATGGAGGAAGGGAGGGAGAAATGAAAGGGGAGGGAGAGTTGGAAGAGAGAGAAAGCGGGGAAGAAAGGGAGACAGGATAGAAAAAAGAACAGAGACAGAACAAAGCACACTTCTTTGTGTAATGCTCGCTAGTGTTTGCCAACTGGCTTCTCAGTAAAACCATGCAAGTGTCTTTGTCATGTTAGGGAGTAAAACCATGCAAGTGTCTTTGTCATGTTAGGGAGTAAAACCATGCAAGTGTCTTTGTCATGTTAGGGAGTAAAACCATGCAAGTGTCTTTGTTATGTTAGGGAGTAAAACCATGCAAGTGTCTTTGTTATGTTAGGGAGTAAAACCATGCAATTGTCTTTCTCATGTTAGGGAGTAAAACCATGCAAGTGTCTTTGTCATGTTAGGGAGTAAAACCATGCAAGTGTCTTTGTCATGTTAGGGAGTAAAACCATGCAAGTGTCTTTGTTATGTTAGGGTGTAAAACCATGCAAGTGTCTTTGTCATGTTAGGGAGTAAAACCATGCAAGTGTCTTTGTCATGTTAGGGAGTAAAACCATGCAAGTGTCTTTGTTATGTTAGGGAGTAAAACCATGCAAGTGTCTTTGTTATGTTAGGGAGTAAAACCATGCAAGTGTCTTTGTTATGTTAGGGAGTAAAACCATGCAAGTGTCTTTGTCATGTTAGGGAGTAAAACCATGCAAGTGTCTTTGTCATGTTAGGGAGTAAAACCATGCAAGTGTCTTTGTTATGTTAGGGAGTAAAACCATGCAATTGTCTTTCTCATGTTAGGGAGTAAAACCATGCAAGTGTCTTTGTCATGTTAGGGAGTAAAACCATGCAAGTGTCTTTGTCATGTTAGGGAGTAAAACCATGCAAGTGTCTTTGTTATGTTAGGGTGTAAAACCATGCAAGTGTCTTTGTCATGTTAGGGAGTAAAACCATGCAAGTGTCTTTGTCATGTTAGGGAGTAAAACCATGCAAGTGTCTTTGTCATGTTAGGGAGTAAAACCATGCAAGTGTCTTTGTTATGTTAGGGAGTAAAACCATGCAAGTGTCTTTGTTATGTTAGGGAGTAAAACCATGCAAGTGTCTTTGTTATGTTAGGGAGTAAAACCATGCAAGTGTCTTTGTTATGTTAGGGAGTAAAACCATGCAAGTGTCTTTGTCATGTTAGGGAGTAAAACCATGCAAGTGTCTTTGTCATTTTAGGGAGTAAAACCATGCAAGTGTCTTTGTTATGTTAGGGTGTAAAACCATGCAAGTGTCTTTGTCATGTTAGGGAGTAAAACCATGCAAGTGTCTTTGTTATGTTAGGGAGTAAAACCATGCAAGTGTCTTTGTCATGTTAGTGAGTAAAACCATGCAACTGTCTTTGTCATGTTAGGGAGTAAAACCATGCAAGTGTCTTTGACATGTTAGGGAGTAAAACCATGCAAGTGTCTTTGTTATGTTAGGGAGTAAAACCATGCAATTGTCTTTCTCATGTTAGGGAGTAAAACCATGCAAGTGTCTTTGTCATGTTAGGGAGTAAAACCATGCAAGTGTCTTTGTCATGTTAGGGAGTAAAACCATGCAAGTGTCTTTGTCATGTTAGGGAGTAAAACCATGCAAGTGTCTTTCTCATGTTAGGGAGTAAAACCATGCAAGTGTCGTTGTCATGTTAGGGAGTAAAACCATGCAAGTGTCTTTGTTATGTTAGGGAGTAAAACCATGCAAGTGTCTTTGTCATGTTAGGGAGTAAAACCATGCAAGTGTCTTTGTTATGTTAGGGAGTAAAACCATGCAAGTGTCTTTGTTATGTTAGGGAGTAAAACCATGCAAGTGTCTTTGTTATGTTAGGGTGTAAAACCATGCAAGTGTCTTTGTCATGTTAGGGAGTAAAACCATGCAAGTGTCTTTGTCATGTTAGGGAGTAAAACCATGCAAGTGTCTTTGTCATGTTAGGGTGTAAAACCATGCAAGTGTCTTTGTCATGTTAGGGAGTAAAACCATGCAAGTGTCTTTGTCATGTTAGGGAGTAAAACCATGCAAGTGTCTTTGTCATGTTAGGGTGTAAAACCATGCAAGTGTCTTTGTCATGTTAGGGAGTAAAACCATGCAAGTGTCTTTGTTATGTTAGGGAGTAAAACCATGCAAGTGTCTTTCTCATGTTAGGGTGTAAAACCATGCAAGTGTCTTTGTCATGTTAGGGAGTAAAACCATGCAAGTGTCTTTGTTATGTTAGGGAGTAAAACCATGCAAGTGTCTTTCTCATGTTAGGGAGTAAAACCATGCAAGTGTCTTTGTCATGTTAGGGAGTAAAACCATACAAGTGTCTTTGTTATGTTAGGGAGTAAAACCATGCAAGTGTCTTTGTTATGTTAGGGAGTAAAACCATGCAAGTGTCTTTGTTATGTTAGGGAGTAAAACCATGCAAGTGTCTTTGTCATGTTTGGGAGTAAAACCATGCAAGTGTCTTTGTCATGTTAGGGAGTAAAACCATGCAAGTGTCTTTGTTATGTTAGGGAGTAAAACCATGCAAGTGTCTTTGTCATGTTAGGGAGTAAAACCATGCAAGTGTCTTTGTTATGTTAGGGAGTAAAACCATGCAAGTGTCTTTGTTATGTTAGGGAGTAAAACCATGCAAGTGTCTTTGTCATGTTAGGGAGTAAAACCATGCAAGTGTCTTTGTCATGTTAGGGTGTAAAACCATGCAAGTGTCTTTGTTATGTTAGGGAGTAAAACCATGCAAGTGTCTTTGTCATGTTAGGGAGTAAAACCATGCAAGTGTCTTTGTTATGTTAGGGAGTAAAACCATGCAAGTGTCTTTGTTATGTTAGGGAGTAAAACCATGCAAGTGTCTTTGTCATGTTAGGGAGTAAAACCATGCAAGAGTCTTTGTCATGTTAGGGAGTAAAACCATGCAAGTGTCTTTGTTATGTTAGGGTGTAAAACCATGCAAGTGTCTTTGTCATGTTAGGGAGTAAAACCATGCAAGTGTCTTTGTCATGTTAGGGAGTAAAACCACGCAAGTGTCTTTGTTATGTTAGGGAGTAAAACCATGCAAGTGTCTTTGTTATGTTAGGGTGTAAAACCATGCAAGTGTCTTTGTTATGTTAGGGTGTAAAACCATGCAAGTGTCTTTCTTATGTTAGGGAGTAAAACCATGCAAGTGTCTTTGTTATGTTAGGGTGTAAAGCCAACACTGTCTATTGTCTGTTTGTCTTTGTTTTTTCTCTCTCTTTCATTGATTGGACAAAATCTCTTTCTCTCTCTCTGCTTTCTCTCTCTCTCTGCTCTCTGCTCTCTCTATCGCTGCTCTCTCTCTTTGCTCTCTCTATCTCGGCTCTCTCTCTGCTCTCTCTATCTTTGCTCTCTCTATCTCGGCTCTGTCTCTGCTCTCTCTATCTTTGCTCTCTCTATCTCTGCTCTCTCTATCTCTGCTCTCTCTCTGCTCCCTCTCTCTCTGCTCCCTCTCTCTCTGCTCTCCCTATGTCTGCTCTCTCTATCTCTGCTGTCTCTCTCTCTGCTCTCTCTCTATCTCTGCTCTCTCTATCTCTGCTCTCTCTCTGCTCTCTATCTCTGCTCTCTCTGCACTCTCGCTACCTCTATCTCTACCTCCCTTCCTTCTCTGTCTACCTCTACCTCCCGTCTCTCTCCCTCTGTGTTCTGAATGGGAGTGGTGGGTCTGTGCTAGTGAGCCTCCAGCTGCCCATCAGGAGGGTGAGGGGAGTAGTGGGTTAGATGAGGATGGGCTGCTAGTTTCCATGCCAACCTATAGAAAGTCTCCAAAGCCTGGCACGGGGCAGACCATAAGTCCACATGCTCCCTCCGGAAAGATGCCATGCTGAATGTAATCAGGGCTGGACTCAAGGTGTGAATGAGATGAACAGAATCCACTCTGTCTGGTAATAATAATAGTTTGGTGGGTGCTTGTATGTGTCCTATTTCACACATGTACAAGTGGGTATTATATACCTGTGGGAATTGGAAGTGTATTCTTTGCATATCCCACCTCCCCTGAGACACCCTCGGAGAGTGGGGTCACGGCCAGGGTCAGCCATTATCAACGGTGACCTTTGGAGCAATTAGGGTTAAGTGCCTTGCTTAAGGGAACATCAACAGATGTTTCACCTCGTCGGCTCAGGGATTCAAACCCAGGACTTTTCTTACTGCCCAAACGCTCTAATCGCTAGGCTGCCTGCCACCCAGATGCATATGTTATGGTTGTGCTGCTTGTGCATTGTGGACTCACCCCTTGTTGCAAAGATGCAGGGTTGTTGAATCCAGCAGACTGTTTAGGGGACTGGTATTGAGTCAAGGATGAAGACAAATGAGGAGCCTTCCATTTGAAAAATGTATACACCTCAATGGCTAGGTGTTCTGCATGTTCTAGAAGACAGGTTGGAATGACTCATTAATGCAGTGGTCCAAACTGCCTGATTCCAGTGCTGCTGTACTTTTAACATTTGGATCTGGACCATTTAACTCTGGCAAATTCTTATTTTCAATGATGGCCTAGGAACAGTGGGTTAACTGCCTTGTTCAGGGGCAGAATGACAGATTTTTACCTTGTCAGCTCAGGGATCTGATCTTGCAACCTTTCGGTTACTAGTCCAACACTCTAACCACTAGGCTACCTGCTGGTTACTAGTCCAACACTCTAACCACTAGGCTACCTGCTGGTTACTAGTCCAACACTCTAACCACTAGGCTACCTGCTGGTTACTAGTCCAACACTCTAACCACTAGGCTACCTGCTGGTTACTAGTCCAACACTCTAACCACTAGGCTACCTGCTGGTGACTAGTCCAACACTCTAACCACTAGGCTACCTGCTGGTGACTAGTCCAACACTCTAACCACTAGGCTACCTGCCACCCCAGGATGATGATGGAGTCAAAAGGCTGTAAACGCTCGGTACTCTTTTTCTCATTTGAATGTATTTAGGTCACTCTCCAGCCTTGCCAGAAATTATATGTTAACTCAAATATGATGATATGTTAACTCTGACTGGGGGAGTTGTGGTAAGAGCAATGTAACAAGACAAAATGATCTTTAAATGAAAAAGGGGTTTTGGGGGGTTGGAATATGGAGAAGAGTTTGAAGGCTCCTGCCTAGATGTGACACACCTCACCGATACACTCAGAATGTTTTGCTGCAGAAACGGTAATGAGAGCCACCATCTGCTTGAATAAAGTAGGCCAGAGTAAGAGCAGTGTTTCCCACACCATTACTGAGGCGGGTCTCCGCTGGTTCCAACACAACAGGCTGGTGCAGTAGGTCATGGATAAGCATGGCCAGAGTAATGAGGGAAACAGAAAAAAGCTTGTAAAGTGAATTTCAATTTCGGATTGATGGGAAGTGTGGGATGATGATGATTACAAGAAACGATTGGAACAGGTCTGATTAGAGGCCCAGCATTAGATGATATCAGAATGATCTCACACGTACAGTAGAAATAATTCCAGTATGCTATGACTCCCTGTCAGCTGCGTCTGACTCATCCCTGTAATGGGATCCTGTTAAGCCCTGCAGGTCCTCCTATTGAACAGCACCACTTATACTCCCTCTATGGAAAAGCCTTTTACTATACAGCAGTGAAACAATGGAACCAACCCAAGTGTTTACCAGCGTTGCCATTAGCCAATTGTTTCCTCATGCATGTCGGTGTATGACCAGATTTATCACAATGGTACCTCATTGCTCCTGTGTCAAAGGTCAGTAAACAGTGTGTTGCCGTGTGGGTTATAAGGGTTGCATTTGGAGAGTACCATCATTACCTGCTATTGTAATCTCCAACTGAGCTTAGCCAAAAAGGAGCTGGTGCGTTCCACTGAATTAGCTCTCTAAATATGACACAAGTTATTTGCATGGCTTGGTTCAGACAGGCTTCACACTTTGAATGAAGAAATAAATAAAAACGTGCTAGGTCTAGTTCTAGAACCACGTCAACGGCACCCTATGTGTCCATTCCACTTCCTCATGGTGAGACTGTGGGACCAAATCTGACCTCACTATTTGCATTAAGACTCATAATTACAGTCAGAGGGTCAGGTTCTAATCTACTACTCACTCCCCTCCTGTGTTAGTAGCACCCAACTGAAATGAAGGTTGAGGTGATTTATGAATTATAAACAATTCATTCAATACTGGGGTTTTGACACCATAATCATTTGAACCTTCATCACCCTGTCTGTGGCTGTAACTGTCACTAACTGGCTGAATTCTCCTGAGACCTACACGACTGAAGTGACAAAACAATGTTATGTGGGGAGACCAAGATTCTCTACCACCTAGTAGAATGCACTCAACCACTGTTTTTTAAAGGAAGTAGCACAAGAGACATGGGCTTGTTATGTCTGCCTACATATGAGAATACACTACCTCTATTTTTGTGAATGTGTTACTTCTACCTGTTGCTACAAGTTGGTGTCACTTGGCTGTGGCGTGCCACTGACAATTAGCTACTTGTATTATGTTTTAAAGATCTGAATGGACTGGATGGGTGAAGCTATATAAAGATGGTTCCACCTAGCATCTCAATAGGCTCAGGGGAGTTTTCCTTCTATTGCTTTTACCCATTACCTTCATCTCTGAAAACCCTGATGTGATGGGGTCGATGTGATGGGGTCGACGAGGCTAGTGGCTGTTTTCAGTCCCGGCATGGCTTTAGGAACCTCACCTGGTATGAGCACCGTGCCTGGGAAGCCATCACTCAGCTGATCCACACTGATGGAGAGGGCCTGTGACTCACATGGACATGGTGACTCATACTGCTGATGTAGGATGGCATTTGTTTTCTCACATAATGTAGACACAGAATGGATCGTGCTGGCACAATTCTCAGTGTCATTTATATAGACATACTGTATATTAGAAACGGAGGTGTTGGGAGTTATTAACACTTGAACATTATGCAAGTGTGTTGAAAATTCCCTTCATTTGTTAAGGCAGAATTAGGTTTGTTCCTAACACAGTGAATACCGAACGCAACACAACATGGACAGAGAGCTTAAAAGCGTTTTTTTGTTGTCTTCACTCCTTTAGTTTGTCCTAAACTCAGTGAGAGCTGGGAGTGGGCATTGGTCAATATCCTAACCTGACAAAGGACAAAGAAAGAGAGAGTGAGGGAGATAAAGAGAGACGGAAGTCAGCCTCGTGGGTTCTATACTGCTTTTCCTTTTCAAGCACTGAGGAAACTAATCTGTCATGCTGTTCGTTTCTCCGTGCTCACGTGGCATCTCATTCCATTCTGCCTCTGAATCAAGGGAGTTCTCCAAACATAAGATTTTTTCTCTGGAGCAGCTGTGTTTTTCTCTTCAAAAGCACAGTTATCGGTAGGCTCTCCCGCCCCCTGCCTTCCTCCCTGTCCTCACCTGTTCCTCTGTCGAACAAGAGCCAGAGACCGCTGCCAAGTCGTGGCTATGGGAGCATGGGAGGGGGTACAGGGGGTGTTACTGAGGCTATTTCTGTATCTTTGATATCACCAGAGCATGTTGCCATGCTCCCATCCCTCCCACCTCACTGATTGCCTCCCAATGCTACTCCATGCAACTTTAATGAGATGTGCCCATATTGTATACCTTCCCTGGGTGATCTGATCTTTCTGGAGAAGGGAGATTGAAAGTGTGTGGATTCACGTTTTAGTGCCTGAATGTCTCATCATTTATTCATGGAGTAGTTAGAGATGCTCGCTGAATCTGGTGGCCATCTTGATCTGTATAGATGTGGCTGAAACTTTTTGGATGTCCTAGAGCAGTGGTTCCCAAACTTTTTATAGTCCCTTACCCCTTCAAACATTCAACCTCCAGCTGCGTACCCCCTCTAGCACCAGGGTCAGCACACTCTCAAATGTTGTTTTTTACCATCATTGTAACCCTGCCACACACACACTATACAATACATTTATTAAACAAAGAATGAGTGTGAGTTTTTGTCACAACCCGGCTTGTGGGAAGTGACAAAGAGCTCTTATAGGACCATGGCACAAATAATAATATAATAATCATCAATCATTTTGCTCTTTATTTAACCATCTTACATATAAAACCTTATTTGTTCATCGAAAATTGTGAATAACTCACCATGGGTTAATGAGAAGGATGTGCTTGAATGGATGCACATAACTCTGCAATGTTGGGTTGTATTGGAGAAAGTCTCAGTCTAAAATCATTTTCCACACAAGGTCTGTGCCTGTATTTAGTTTTCATGCTAGTGAGGGCCGAGAATCCACTCTCACATAGGTACGTGGTTGCAAAGGGCATCAGTGTCTTAACAGCATGATTTTCCAAGGCAAGAAACTCTGAGCGCAGCCCAATCCAGAAATCTGGTAGTGGCTTCTGATTAAATTACATTTTCACAGAACCGCTTGTTGTAATTTCGATGAGGCTCTCTTGTTCAGATATCGGTAAGTGGACTGGAGGCAGGGCATGAAAGGGATAACGAAGCCAATTGTTTGTGTCATCCGTTTTAGGAAAGTACCTGCGTAATTGCGCAACCAGCTCACTCAGGTGCTTCGCTATATCACATTTCACATTGTCCGTAAGCTTGAGTTCATTTGCACAAAAAACATCATACAATGATGGAAAGACCTGTGTGTGTTGTCCTTGTTAATGCAGACAGAAGAGCACCAACTTCTTAATCATAGCCTCAATGTTGTCCCGCACATTGAATATAGTTGCGGAGAGTCCCTGTAATCCTAGATTCATGTGAGAAACTCGTCATCATGCAAGCGGTCACACAAGTGAAAATTATGGTCAGTAAAGAAAACTTTAAGCTCATCTCTCAATAAAAAAAAACGTGTCAATACTTTTCTCCTTGATAACCAGCGCACTTCTGTATGTTGTAAAAACGTTACATGGTCGCTGCCCATATCATTGCATAGTGCAGAAAATACACGAGAGTTCAAGGGCCTTGCTTTAACAAAGTTAACCATTTTCACTGTAGTGTCCAAAACATCTTTCAAGCTGTCAGGCATTCCCTTGGCAGCAAGAGCCTCTCGGTGGATGCTGCAGTGTACACCAAGTGGCGTCGGAGCAACTGCTTGCACGCGCGTTACCACTCCACTATGTCTCCCTGTCATGGCTTTTGCACCATCAGTACAGATACCAACACATCTTGACCACCAAAGTCCATTTGATGTCACAAAGCTGTCCAGTACTTTAAAAATATCCTCTCATGTTGTCCTGGTTTCCAGTGGTTTGCAGAAAAGGATGTCTTCCTCGACCCCCATAAACGTAACGGACATATACTAGGAGCTGTGCCAGGCCCGCCATGTCTGTTGACTCATCCAGCTGTCACGCATAGAATTCGCTGACTTGTATGCGAAGCAGTAATTGTTTCAAAACATCTCTTGCAATGTCACTGATGCGTCATGAAACAGTGTTGTTTGATGAAGGCATTGTCTGTATAGTTTTTTTGGCCTTTTCCCACAGCATTGTCCCAGCCATATCCGCGGTAGAAGCAAGAATTAAGTCCTCCACAATAGTATGGGGCTTGCCTGTCCTAGCCACTCAGTAGCTCACCATATAAGACTCTTCTAGCCCCTTCTTATTAATGGTATCTGTTGCTTTTATACATGTCTTACTACTCGAAAGTCGTCTTAATTCTCGCTCCAAAAACTCCTGTGGCTTATTTTTCAAATTGGCATGTTTTGTTTCTAAATGTCTGCGCAAGAGTGAAGGTTTCATAGAGTTGTGAGATAGTACTTTTGCACATATAACACACTGTGGCTGTGGAAAGGCACTGCTCCCAATATAAGTGAACCCCAAATCAATGTAGTTCTCATCATATTTGTGCCTCTTCGATGGTCCAACGTCCCTGTCCCTAGAATTACTGATGCTAGTGTTGGATGTGCTCGTGGAAGGAGAACAACTTGTGTCGTCGACAGGTGCAGGTGTAGTACTGCTGGTAGTAGCAGGTGTAGTACTGCTGGTAGTATCAGTACCACCAGTAGAGCTGGTATGTGTCTCTATGGACACGGGCCTTACTTTTTTTAACCGTTTATACATTTTAGAGCAAACGGAACGAGCAGCAGCTACATTTGGCTAGATACGGACCATTAGTGGAATTCCCACGAATGAGTAACGGCTAATGTGATTGGATGTTAATTATTTGACTAGGCTACCTGTATTAGACATTGTGTTGTTATATCGCTGAATACTAGATGGTTTAATTTTATTTTTGGCAGTGAAACGATGCTACTCAGGCGAGACAAAAACCTCACCCAAATGTATAGCCCCGTTGGAAAATATAAATGGTCTGTTTGAAAATGTGAATCACATAAATATACTTTTTTAAATGTGAATCCCAGTTTTAGTTGGCGTACCCCCGACGGCATTGCATACCCCAGTTTGGGAGTACCTGTTCTAGAGAATCTCCCCTGGAGGCAGCTGGTGTGAAACAGAGTCCATGCATGTGTCCCCATAAACCATGATTTACATAGACACTGGGGCCAGTGAGCTTAAAGGGTCCCTACTTTTTAGAGACGATTATACCATGAATGTACATCGTCACTGACATCATCCTCGATTGATCACCCTCTCAGTCAAGATTAGTCTTGTATCAGGTGTTGGTTGAAGTCAGGATACTCCTGGGATTAGAATAGAACAAATACAACAACACCTATACAGGGAATTATAATGTTCCCCTGGGGAGATGAATGCACCAATTACAGGGCTAGCCTCATAGGCTCCACCTCCACCCAGTACCATGAGGTGATCCTCTGTAACTCTATCAGTAGCTTGTAACACCAGGCGACTGGGTTCCTTTCTTGGGACCATCTGTAAATCACTCTGGATTAAAGCGTCTGCTAAGTGGCATATATTGTTATATACACTGCTCAAAAAAATAAAGGGAACACTTAAACGACACAATGTAACTCCAAGTCAATCACACTTCTGTGAAATCAAACTGTCCACTTAGGAAGCAACACTGATTGACAATAAATTGCACATGCTGTTGTGCAAATGGAATAGACAACAGGTGGAAATTATAGGCAATTAGCAAGACACCCCCAATAAAGGAGTGGTTCTGCAGGTGGGGACCACAGACCACTTCTCAGTTCCTATGCTTCCTGGCTGATGTTTTGGTCACTTTTGAATGCTGGCGGTGCTTTCACTCTAGCGGTAGCATGAGACGGAGTCTACAACCCACACAAGTGGCTCAGGTAGTGCAGCTCATCCAGGATGGCACATCAATGCGAGCTGTGGCAAGAAGGTTTGCTGTGTCTGTCAGTGTAGTGTCCAGAGCATGGAGGCGCTACCAGGAGACAGGCCAGTACATCAGGAGACGTGGAGGAGGCCGTAGGAGGGCAACAACCCAGCAGCAGGACCGCTACCTCCGCCTTAGTGCAAGGAGAAGCACTGCCAGAGCCCTGCAAAATGACCTCCAGCAGGCCACAAATGTGCATGTGTCTGCTCAAACGGTCAGAAACAGACTCCATGAGGTTGCTATGAGGGCCCAACGTCCACAGGTAGGGGTTGTGCTTACAGCCCAACACCGTGCAGGACGTTAGGCATTTGCCAGAGAACACCAAGATTGGCAAATTCGCCACTGGCGCCCTGTGCTCTTCACAGATGAAAGCAGGTTCACACTAAACAAGTGACAGATGTGACAGAGTCTGGAGATGCCGTGGAGAACGTTCTGCTGCCTGCAACATCCTCCAGCATGACCGGTTTGGCGGTGGGTCAGTCATGGTGTGGGGTGGCATTTCTTTGGGGGGGCCGCACAGCCCTCCATGTGCTCGCCAGAGGTAGCCTGGCTGCCATTAGGTACCGAGATGAGATCCTCAGACCCCTTGTGAGACCATATGCTGGTGCGGTTGGCCCTGGGTTCCTCCTAATGCAAGACAATGCTAGACCTCATGTGGCTGGAGTGTGTCAGCAGTTCCTGCAAGAGGAAGGCATTGATGCTATGGACTGGCCCGCCCGTTCCCCAGACCTGAATCCAATTGAGCACATCTGGGACATCATGTCTCGCTCCATCCATCAATGCCACGTTGCACCACAGACTGTCCAGGAGTTGGCGGATGCTTTAGTCCAGGTCTGGGAGGAGATCCCTCAGGAGACCATCCGCCACCTCATCAGGAGCATGCCCAGGCGTTGTAGGGAGGTCATACAGGCACGTGGAGGCCACACACACTACTGAGCCTCATTTTGACTTGTTTTAAGGACATTACATCAAAGTTGGATCAGCCTGTAGTGTGGTTTTCTCCAAATCCAGACCTCCATGGGTTGATAAATTGGATTTCCATTGATTATTTTTGCGTGATTTTGTTGTCAGCACATTCAACTATGTAAAGAAAAAAGTATTTAATAAGATTATTTCTTTCATTCAGATCTAGGATGTGTTGTTTAAGTGTTCCCTTTATTTTTTTGAGCAGTATATTATGTGGGATAATGCTTGTAAATACACAGAGGGAAAATGCATGGTTCCATCATGTACAGTCAAGATGCAGGGAATTCAGTTTTTTCAACCCAAGCACTGGCCCTTTAACCTGAAGGGAACTCACCCTATGAGTGATTATAGGGTATTGGCTGCACTTTGGTGAAACTGGGGATGGTGATTAGTGGTTACATGACACATAATCTGATGTGTTTCAGGCCTGCTTGTGACCTCACAGATATACTTTATACCACTGTAAAACATGTATCGTATATGATCATGAGTGGTAGGAGAGAGATCCACAATATGCTGTTTTTATTCATCAGTAACATTGGGGGATATTTTGGAGGGGCCTCATCCTTTTGGAAAGTGTTACCTTGAAAAGGAATGTCCGCCCCCCCCCCCCCCCCCCCCCAATCCGCAACGGAAAAAGTCCCCCGTAGTTTTGTTGGCACAGCACGTCCTCAGCCAAAATTAGCACCGGCATCTTTTGTGTGGCGAGCACTTGGGTTTCTCCTTCTCGTTGAGGGTCTATGTATAGCCAGGGCCAAGCCTTGCAATAGCTGAATGCTACAAAGAGCCTCCAACAAAGCCAGACAAGATGGCGTTTTGAGATCCGTTTCTTCCTAGGCAGGTATCAGGGCCACCGAACACAGTGCTTTGTTGTTTTTCCACCTCTGGAGTTTAATGGCTGGTCTTGAAATAGGGCCTCCTTCACAAAAGAGTCCAAACCAAGCTTGACGAGGGGACTATGTGTTCTTCATGTTCCTTGACAAGGAGATATGGGCTCCAAGCTTAACAAACACACTGTCTGGTTAACGCCTACTTCTGACACGTCACATGAGCAGAGTCCGGCTCAGGTTCTGGCTCTGTTGAGGCTACATCAGATAGGCTTCTCCTCAGAGGATACCCTGGTCTGTCTTGACGCTAGCAGAGGTCACCTAGCCTCAACAAATCTCCTCCTGCCCTGACCCCTAAACCCAACTGAAACAGTATTAATATATCTCCTGCCCTGACCCCTAAACCCATCTGAAACAGTATTAATATATCTCCTGTCCTGACCCCTAAACCCATCTGAAACAGTATTAATATATCTCCTGTCCTGACCCCTAAACCCATCTGAAACAGTATTAATATATCTCCTGTCCTGACCCCTAAACCCATCTGAAACAGTATTAATATATCTCCTGTCCTGACCACTAAACCCAACTGAAACAGTATTAATATATCTCCTGTCCTGACCACTAAGCCCATCTGAAACAGTATTAATATATCTCCTGTCCTGACCCTTAAACCCAACTGAAACAGTATTAATATATCTCCTGTCCTGACCACTAAACTCAACTGAAACAGTATTAATATATCTCCTGTCCTAACCCCTAAACTCAACTGAAACAGTATTAATATATCTCCTGTCCTGACCCTTAAACCCAACTGAAACAGTATTAATATATCTCCTGCCCTGACCACTAAACCAATCTGAAACAGTATTAATATATCTCCTGTCCTGACCACTAAACCTTACTGAAACAGTATTAATATATCTCCTGTCCTGACCACTAAACCCAACTGAAACAGTATTAATATATCTCCTGTCCTGACCCCTAAACCTTACTGAATCAGTATTAATATATCTCCTGTCCTGACCACTAAACCCATCTGAAACAGTATTAATATATCTCCTGTCCTGAGCACTAAACCCAACTGAAACAGTATTAATATATCTCCTGTCCTGACCACTAAACCCATCTGAAACAGTATTAATATATCTCCTGTCCTGACCCCTAAACCCATCTGAAACAGTATTAATATATCTCCTGTCCTGACCCCTAAACCCATCTGAAACAGTATTAATATATCTCCTGTCCTGACCCCTAAACCCAACTGAAACAGTATTAATATATCTCCTGTCCTGACCCCTAAACCCATCTGAAACAGTATTAATATATCTCCTGTCCTGACCACTAAACCTAACTGAAACAGTATTAATATATCTCCTGTCCTGACCACTAAACCTTACTGAAACAGTATTAATATATCTCCTGTCCTGACCACTAAACCTTACTGAAACAGTATTAATATATCTCCTGTCCTGACCCCTAAACCCATCTGAAACAGTATTAATATATCTCCTGTCCTGACCACTAAACCCATCTGAAACAGTATTAATATATCTCCTGTCCTGAGCACTAAACCCAACTGAAACAGTATTAATATATCTCCTGTCCTGACCACTAAACCCATCTGAAACAGTATTAATATATCTCCTGTCCTGACCCCTAAACCCATCTGAAACAGTATTAATATATCTCCTGTCCTGACCCCTAAACCCAACTGAAACAGTATTAATATATCTCCTGTCCTGACCCCTAAACCCAACTGAAACAGTATTAATATATCTCCTGCCCTGACCCCTAAACCCATCTGAAACAGTATTAATATATCTCCTGTCCTGACCCCTAAACCCATCTGAAACAGTATTAATATATCTCCTGTCCTGACCCCTAAACCCATCTGAAACAGTATTAATATATCTCCTGTCCTGACCCCTAAACCCATCTGAAACAGTATTAATATATCTCCTGTCCTGACCACTAAACCCAACTGAAACAGTATTAATATATCTCCTGTCCTGACCACTAAGCCCATCTGAAACAGTATTAATATATCTCCTGTCCTGACCCTTAAACCCAACTGAAACAGTATTAATATATCTCCTGTCCTGACCACTAAACTCAACTGAAACAGTATTAATATATCTCCTGTCCTAACCCCTAAACTCAACTGAAACAGTATTAATATATCTCCTGTCCTGACCCTTAAACCCAACTGAAACAGTATTAATATATCTCCTGCCCTGACCACTAAACCAATCTGAAACAGTATTAATATATCTCCTGTCCTGACCACTAAACCTTACTGAAACAGTATTAATATATCTCCTGTCCTGACCACTAAACCCAACTGAAACAGTATTAATATATCTCCTGTCCTGACCCCTAAACCTTACTGAATCAGTATTAATATATCTCCTGTCCTGACCACTAAACCCATCTGAAACAGTATTAATATATCTCCTGTCCTGAGCACTAAACCCAACTGAAACAGTATTAATATATCTCCTGTCCTGACCACTAAACCCATCTGAAACAGTATTAATATATCTCCTGTCCTGACCCCTAAACCCATCTGAAACAGTATTAATATATCTCCTGTCCTGACCCCTAAACCCATCTGAAACAGTATTAATATATCTCCTGTCCTGACCCCTAAACCCAACTGAAACAGTATTAATATATCTCCTGTCCTGACCCCTAAACCCATCTGAAACAGTATTAATATATCTCCTGTCCTGACCACTAAACCTTACTGAAACAGTATTAATATATCTCCTGTCCTGACCCCTAAACCTAACTGAACCAGTATTAATATATCTCCTGTCCTGACCACTAAACCTTACTGAAACAGTATTAATATATCTCCTGTCCTGACCCCTAAACCCATCTGAAACAGTATTAATATATCTCCTGTCCTGACCACTAAACCCATCTGAAACAGTATTAATATATCTCCTGTCCTGACCACTAAACCTAACTGAACCAGTATTATGTGACACTCCCTCCTCTCTCCCATTCTATCCAGTAGGTTCAGACATTGCTGACTTGCAATATGCTGCCTTTGAGTTCTAAGAAGAGTGATGATGTTGGCCTGACCACTGCATTCTGGAGGCACCTCTGAGAGGGAAGAAGAGTGTAGAGTCAAAGTTGACTGGACTAACG
The DNA here is from genome assembly GCF_965601325.2 of Salmo salar. NCBI lineage: Eukaryota > Metazoa > Chordata > Actinopteri > Salmoniformes > Salmonidae > Salmo > Salmo salar. Next base: position 81,505,122 of record NC_138295.1, read on the forward strand.
TTGGCATTGCCCTGCTACCTATCCTGTCCTGCTGTCTCCCATGTCCAGCCATGCGTCCAGCCATGTGTGTGTCCTACAGCTTCTGCACAGTTTGATCAGTCTCTGTCCTGCTCCACTAATGGAAATTGATTGCCACTTAGCGAGGGCCTAGTTGTGCTGAGGGGTCAAGTGACGTCAGCGCAGGTCCTGCTGTGTGCTGGGAACCAGTTAAGAGAGAGGCTTTCTGACAGTAAACCAACCAGGGTGATGTTTGAGGCATAGCATGGTCACACCATGTCTGGTCTTCTCCCTCCTGAAATCATACAGTGGACAGTACTGGGTGTCTCTCCACTCAACTACAGGAAGTCATAGAAGACGACAAGGTGGCATGGTCATCATCATAGCTTAATGTAAGACTTCCCCAGAGTCCTGTGACTTAAAGGTGTCAGAATGAATGTGACAAGATTTGCCTTTTCATCAGAAGAAGAAGAGAGAGGAAAGAACTGGTGTCTGTGGATAGACAGTATGGTGGATAGACAGTATGGTGGATAGACAGTATGGTGGATAGACAGTATGGTGGATAGACAGTCTGGTGAATAGACAGTGTGGTGGATAGACAGTGTGGTGAATAGACAGTGTCGTGGATCGACAATATGGTGAATAGACAGTATGGTGGATAGACAGTATGGTGGATAGACAGTATGGTGGATAGACAGTATGGTGGATAGACAGTCTGGTGAATAGACAGTGTGGTGGATAGACAGTGTGGTGAATAGACAGTGTCGTGGATCGACAATATGGTGGACAGACAGTATGGTGGATAGACATTATGGTGGATAGACATTATGGTGGATAGACATTATGGTGGATAGACATTATGGTGGATAGACAGTGTGGTGAATAGACAGTGTGGTGGATAGACAATATGGTGGACAGACAGTATGGTGGATAGACAGTATGGTGGATAGACATTAGAGGTCGACCGAATATGATTTTTCAACGCCGATACTGATTATTGTAGGACCAAAAAGGCCGATACCGATTAATCGGCCGATTTTAATTTAAAAAAATCTTTGTAATAATGACAATTACAACAATACTGAATGAACACTTATTTTAACTTAATATAATACATCAATGAAATCAATTTAGCCTCAAATAAATAATGAAACATGTTCAATTTGGTTTAAATAATACAAAAACAAAGTGTTGGAGAAGAAAGTAAAAGTGCAATATGTGCCGGCCATGTAAGAAAGCTAACGTTTAAGTGCCTTGCTCAGAACATGAGAACATAGCTGGTGGTTCCTTTTAACATGAGTCTTCAATATTCCCAGGTAAGAAGTTTTAGGTTGTAGTTATTATAGGAATTATAGGACTATTTCTCTCTATACGATTTGTATTTCATATACCTTTGACTATTGGATGTTCTTATAGGCACTTTAGTATTGCCAGTGTAACAGTATAGCTTCCGTCCCTCTCCTCGCTCCTACCTGGGCTCGAACCAGGAACACATCGACAACAGCCACCCTCAAAGCAGCGTTACCCATGCAGAGCAAGGGGAACAACTACTCCAAGTCTCAGAGCGAGTGAGGTTTGAAATGCTATTAGCGCGCACCCCGCTAACTAGCTAGCCATTTCACATCGGTTACACCAGCCTAATCTTGGGAGTTGATAGGCTTGAAGTCATAAACAGCGCAATGCGAGCTGCTGCAAAACGCACAAAAGTGTTGTTTGAATGAATGCTTACGAGCCTGCTGGTGCCTACCACCGCTCAGTCAGACTGCTCTATCAAATCATAGACTTAATTATAATATAATAAACACACAGAAATACGAGCCTTAGGTCATTAATATGGCGGTCTAATCCGGAAACGATCATCTCGAAAACAAAACGTTTTTTCTTTCAGTGAAATACGGAACCGTTCCGTATTTTATCTAACGGGTGGCATCCCTAAGTCTAAATATTCCTGTTACATTGCACAACCTTCAATGTTATGTCTTAATTACGTAAAATTCTGGCAAATTAGTTCGCAACGAGCCAGGCGGCCCAAACTGTTGCATATACCCTGACTCTGCGTGCAATGAACGCAAGAGAAGTGACAATTTCACCTGGTTAATATTGCCTGCTAACCTGGATTTCTTTTAGCTAAATATGCAGGTTTAAAAATATACACTTGTGTATTGATTTTAAGAAAGACATTGATGTTTATGGTTAGGTTAAAAAATTAATTAAAAAAAATACAGATATCGGCAAATCGGTGTCCAAAAATACCGATTACCGATTGTTATGAAAACTTGAAATCGGCCCTAATTAATCGGTCGACCTCTAATAGAAATTATGGTGGATAGACAGTGTGGTCAATAGATAGTGTGGTGAATAGACAGTGTGGTGAATAGACAGTGTGGTGAATAGACAGTGTGGTGAATAGACAGTGTGGTGGATAGATAGTGTGGTGGATAGACAGTATGGTGGATAGACAGTGTGGTGGGTCGTTAGCGTGATGGATAGACAGTGTGGTGGATAGACAGTATGGTGGATAGACAGTGTCATGCATACAATCTGGGGTTATCAGTCCCAGACACTGTCACAGAGAAAGAGGAAGACAGACTCAAGTCTGGCTTTGTGGCTCTGAGCTCCAACATCATGTGACAGAGTGTGTGTGGAGGGGGGGATTAAAACCAAAGTGAGTGTCAGCGCTGAGGGGGACATGTGTTGGGAGGGAGGGGGGTGGCCGTGGGTTATGATATCTCCCAAAACCTTCTGTCCAGTGCCATCTACTCTTTCAATCCTAAACCCACAGCCCAACTCACCCACCCAGGGCCACAACACATCTCCCAACAGTGGTGCCGTATAGCTGAAATCTAATCCTTTGTAATGCAGTAAACACTTTAAATCACCCAAATTGATCATGTTTATGCAATGACCATTTCTGTTATTGAATTGTTATTCCTGTCTGAAAGCACAAATAAGTATTCTTATAAACCCATTTTCTAAATACATGTATTAATCTTTTTCCTGACTGGCTGTCTGGCCATCAGCTTACCAGCTAGATAACTAACAGATATCTGCCTTGTCTCAATGCAAACAGGCCTTTTGATTGTTCTACTGCAGCGTTTCCCAAACTCGGTCCTCGGCACCCCCAGGGGAGCACGTTTTGGTTTTTGCCCTAACACTACACATCTGATTCAAATGATCAAAGCTTAATGATTAGTTGATTATTTGAATCAGCTGTGTATTGCTCGGGCAACAACCAAAACGTGCACCCCTTTGGGGTCCCGAGGACCGAGTTTGGGAAACCCTGTTCTAAGGAGTGTGTATGACTCCACCAAGGTTCCGAAAACTAAAATCACGAGAGGCAGCGAGCGGTATGTGGACTCACTGAGGCACATTTATGTACAAAAGTTTAACATTATTTTAATTTATCTTTTGTACGCCCAATAAAACTTTTAACTTTATGAGGTGGATGGCTGTCATGTCGTCAGACTGTCCCAAGATAGACGGTCCCGTGGGGGTTGTGTCATAGACCCACAGCCCCATGTGGCAACTGGCTGCCCCGGACCTGAACTCACAGTGCCACCCTGCCACCTGGGGAGGGTTAAGATGGTGACACTTTACTGGTGACCTCTTCCAAATCTAGGGCCATATAAATCTGTGATGCAGAGAACGTGGACGGAATCACGGAATCCAGACATTTAAACATAATTCAATGATGTTCAAACATTTATTGAACTTAGTAGGAAATCAATTACATTTGCCCAAGTTTATCATAAGAAATGAACAGACTGCATCAGTGATTCGTCTTTCCTGTAACTTCCTGAATAGGCAACGAGAATTCCCCGTCTGTGTATGTGAGGTGAGCACATCTACCTCTTTGTGTAGCGGTTAGCAATGATGCTAATGAAAACAGTCTTATGGTAGATGGAAAGGCTTTCCCTAAAAACTTCTCAATTAAATGTTATCTACAAAGTAGCCTATGCTGACCTGGCAGAATGATATCAGGATTATTTTCATGAATCCAGTGGGTATTTGTTTAGCAAACTCTACCATCATATGTGTGCTACAAAAACACGCTAAACAACAGCCTCATGCTAGGTGTACACTTGAATTAAAGGGTAACTATATCCAAAAATCTAATCTTCTCAAATTTTTCCCAGACCTCAGAAGTGGTCACCTGATGTGGTTTAAGCATTGTTGTGGACAGACACAAAGCCGTGTCTGACCTTAATCCAATTAGCTGTTGTGTTGTCACTGGGTGCTGCCTGTTCAGTCTATTGCCTTTGTCCTGGGATGTGTTTGGTGGTGGGGGACGTCAGATTAATAACACAAGTTATTAACAACCCGGAACAGGAGGGAGTTTGTGTCTAGGAAGGGTTGGGGGTTGGGGCTTATTGTGCACGTTGTGATTAGTCCAGCATGTTCCGGACCGGTTGTGTCCTTCAAGAATTGATGGCCTCCTGCCCTATCTGCACCCTGCAGCATTATTGGATGACTGCCTTTGTTTCTATTTTAGTGACTTCGTGCCTGCTAGCCCCGCCTTTACACCATACAGCCTCACACATCACATGGGAGACATCCTTTGTATCTCTCACAGTTTTCAGGGACACAGAATACACTATTACAGTTCACACAGTTCATTCTGTTGAAGTTGACGTCTGTATTGGAGTCTTAGCTTTCTGTTCAACATCTCCATCTGTCACCTGTGTCTATCTGAAACATCTCCATCTATCTACTGTGTCTATCTGAAACATCTCCATCTATCTATTGTGTCTATCTGAAACATCTGTCCGTTGTGTCTATCTGAAACATCTGTCCATTGTGTCTATCTGAAACATCTGTCTATTGTGTCTATCTGAAACATCTCCATTTGTCTATTGTGTCTATCTGAAACATCTCCATCAGTCCATTGCGTCTATCTGAAACATCTCAATCTGTCCATTGTGTCTATCTGAAACATCTGTCTATTGTGTTTATCTGACACATCTGTCTATTGTGTCTATCTAAAACATCTCAATCTGTCTATTGTGTCTATCTGAAACATCTGTCCATTGTGTCTATCTGAAACATCTGTCTATTAGAAGTCGACCGATTAATCGGAATGGCCGATTTCAAGTTTTCATAACAATCGGTAATCGGTATTTTTGGACACCGATTTGCTGATATTTGTAAAAAAAAACAAAAAAAACCCCATACCTTTATTTAACTAGGCAAGTCAGTTAAGAACACATTCTTATTTTCAATGACGGCCTAGGAACGGTGAGTTAACTGCCTTGTTCAGGTGCAGAACGACAGATTTTTACCTTGTCAGCTCGGGGATTCAATCTTGCAACATTACGGTTAACTAGTCCAACGCTCTAACCACCTGCTTTACATTGCACTCCACGAGGAGCCTGCCTGTTACGCAAATGCAGTAAGAAGCCAAGGTAAGTTGCTAGCTAGCATTAAACTTATCTTATAAAAAACAATCAATCAATCAATCATAATCACTAGTTAACTACACATGGTTGATGATATTACTAGTTTATCTAGCCTGTCCTGCGTTGCATATAATCGATGCGGTGCGCATTCGCGAAAAAGGACTGTCATTGCTCCAACGTGTACCTAACCATAAACATCAATGTCTTTCTTAAAATCAATACACAAGTGTATATTTTTAAACCTGCATATTTAGCTAAAAGAAATCCAGGTTAGCAGGCAATATTAACCAGGTGAAATTGTCACTTCTCTTGCGTTCATTGCACGCAGAGTCAGGGTATATGCAACAGTTTGGGCCACCTGGCTCGTTGCGAACTAATTTGCCAGAATTTTACATAATTATGACATAACATTGAAGGTTGTGCAATGTAACAGGAATATTTAGACTTAGGGATGCCACCCGTTAGATAAAATACGGAACGGTTCCGTATTTCACTGAAAGAAAAAACTTTTTGTTTTCGAGATGATAGTTTCCGGATTCGACCATATTAATGACCTAAGGCTCGTATTTATGTGTGTTTATTATATTATAATTAAGTCTGTGATTTGATAGAGCAGTCTGACTGAGCGGTGGTAGGCACCAGCAGGCTCGTAAGCATTCATTCAAACAGCACTTTTGTGCGTTTTGCCAGCAGCTCTTTGCAATGCTTCAAGCATTGCGCTGTTTATGACTTCAAGCCTATCAACTCCCAAGATTAGTCTGGTGTAACCGATGTGAAATGGCTAGCTAGTTAGCGGGGTGCGCGCTAATAGCGTTTCAAACGTCACTCGCTCTGAGACTTGGAGTAGTTGTTCCCCTTGCTCTGCATGGGTAACGCTGCTTCGAGGTTGGCTGTTGTCGATGTGTTCCTGGTTCGAGCCCAGGTAGGGGCGAGGAGAGGGACGGAAGCTATACTGTTACACTGGCAATACTAAAGTGCCTATAAGAACATCCAATAGTCAAAGGTATATGAAATACAAATCGTATTGAGAGAAATAGTCCTATAATTCCTATAATAACTACAACCTAAAACTTCTTACCTGGGAATATTGAAGACTCATGTTAAAAGGAACCACCAGCTTTCATATGTTCTCATGTTCTGAGCAAGGAACTTAAACGTTAGCTTTTTTACATGGCACATATTGCACTTTTACTTTCTTCTCCAACACTTAGTTTTTGCATTATTTAAACCAAATTGATCATGTTTCATTATTTATTTGAGGCTAAATTGATTTTATTGATGTATTAAATTAAGTTAAAATAAGTATTCATTCAGTATTGTTGTAATTGTCATTATTACAAATACATTTTTTTTAAATCGAACGATTAATCGGTATCAGCTTTCTTGGTCCTCCAATAATCGGTATCAGTATCGGCGTTGAAAAATCATATTCGGTCGACCTCTACTGTCTATTGTGTATATCTGAAAAATCTGTCTATTGTGTCTATCTGAAACATCGCTATCTGTCCATTGTGTCTATCTGAAACATCTGTTTCTGTCTATTGTGTCTATCTGAAACATCTCCATCTGTCCATTGTGTCTATCTGAAACATCTGTCCATTGTGTCTATCTGAAACATCTCCATCTGTCTATTGTCTATCTGAAACATCTGTCCATTGTGTCTATCTGAAACATCTCCATCTGTCTATTGTCTATCTGAAACATCTGTCCATTGTGTCTCTCTAAAACATCTGTCCATTGTGTCTATCTGAAACATTGCCATATGTTCATTGTGTCTATCTGAAACATCTGACACATCTGCCCATTGTGTCTATCTGCAGGTGAAGGATGAGAAGAAGATCCAGGAGGTGGTTGACCTGACGGATTACGAGCGTTCTGAGGAGCTCCGCAAGGCCAAGAGCCGCAGCAAGAAGAACCACAGCAAGTTCACCCTGCTGCGCTCCAGAACCCCAGGCAACACGGTGAGTCCACAGGAAGTGTCCACAAGAACCCAGATCTAGAACCTTGGAAAGAGCAAACCTGTACCTCAAAGTACTGTACCACAATAGCAACACAATCAATACTTACATCTTAAACACAGTGTTGAGATGAGTTCACGGTACTGTAGCCGGACATTAACATAGTCAGATCAGTTACAGCATCCAGATTGATTGACAGGCTGATTGACACTCACCTGACCCCGCCCGCCAGACCGGGCCACCACCCTGTACACCCTGTCCTTAGTCATTAGCCATGATCCCATTTGACTCGACTTAGCTCCTCCCACCTCTGTCTCTGCCCAGAGAAACCGTCCTCCTTCTCTCTGTTCCCTCCCTCCTTCTGTTCCCTCCCTTTCACAGGGACATTGTGTTCCAGACTCTCCACACCTCCAACTCCTACACCCAGTATATGATCACCAACGCTGATGGACAGACTAACTTGAGAAACAAAGTGAAAGTGTCAAATTCCCAATGCTTGTAGACCATTTGAAATCTGACAGTTTACCAGTCCAGTTCACCTTTGAAACATGGAAAGGCTCTTCTGGTGAGGCAGTGATTCCACCATGACCCCTACACACACTAGGGATGGGCATTTGACGGGTTTTTTTATGTTCAAGTACTCGCATATTTGTTTTTTGAGTACTCAAATCCTTTCTTTTAATAACATGTAGAACACAAGGCCCCCGCTGGGACAAAAGATGTGTCCATTTATCTATAGACATAACCTGTATGATCCTTGGCTTGGTTTCCTTTCTGTTGTGCCCTGCAAATGCACATATACAAATGGAACACTAACATGGTCTCCAAGTCCTGTTCAGGCAGCCGCAAAGCACAATCCACCAAATAGTTTTACAGTAATTGACACAAATGTGATCTCTGGTTAAAGGTCAAGGGCTGACTTCCTTTCCAGTACTCCATTACTCATACCCATCCCTAACACACACATGCACTCACAAAGCTGCACACACACACGCACACATACACACACATACACCATCTGCAGGCTCTCCCAGAACCCCCAGAGCAGCAGAAGGATAGGGTATCATGTTGGGTTGTCAGGCCAGGAAGCTTGTGTTTCAGCACACAGACAGACACAGACAGAGAGATTCTCAGAGTCTCCACACAGCTGCAGTTTCCTGTAGCCTCAGTGGGAGAAAGAGCACCATATGGTCATATCTGTGTGTGAATGTGTGCGTGAGTGATCTGGGTTTCTGGAATGGTACCTATATGAAAGGTATCCCTTACAGATGGTTGACTGAGTACTATGCATGTTAGGATTTTCATCACTCCTCTCATGCTCAGTAACACAATATTGTGCAAGGCCCTGGCTTCTTACATTCCCAGTCTCTCTCCCCTTTGTGTCTGTCAGGTCCCTAACCTGGTGTTCCTGGCTGTTAGTCCAGAGGAGAAGGAGTCCTGGATAAACGCCTTAAATGGAGCAATCACCAGATCCAAGAACAGCATCCTGGATGAGGTGAGACACACCCCTCGATGCACCTCCACTCTCCTTCTCCTCTTCCTCTCTCTCTTATAAACAACACTTCATCTGGCACATGGCCAATTGCAAGAGGATATCTTACTGAATGCACTTTTGAGGAATGGAATCCATTGACCTGCCCCTCATTCACACACACCCTCATGACCCGACACTAAACTCCACAGCATGTTGACGTGGAAAAAAGTGCTTCAGAAATAAAAGGAACTGTTATAGTATCTTACATTCTATCTTAAACTGGTTTCCTGATGAGGGCATTTTCTGGGTTTCAGTCTAGTGTAGTGTAGATGTAATGACCTCTATAAAGAAGAGAGAGACAGGTGGTGACTGATGGGACAGTCTTCTAGCTGAGGCTGCTGATCAAAGGATTCCCTCTCTGTTTGGGGATGATGGGATGGATCCTTCATCCCTCCTTCTCACTTGCAGGTCAATCGCCCTGATGACATCAATAGGCAGACGGTAGGGGAGCAGCTTGATGTGAAATAACATGTACACACACTAAAACACACATATACATACACACACACTTCTGAGCTTTTATGCACTTAACGCATCGCGTCAACACCACCCTTATATAAGGCCACAACACACACATTTGACATAATCCCCAACACACACACACGGATGGATGGACACATGCACACACACACACTGACGCACGAAAGCACATGCATGCACACACACACACACACGCACCCTATCACACAGCTATAGATGGCCCAAACTGGACAGGTCCCTATCACACAGCTATAGATGGCCCAAACTGTACAGGTCCCTATCACACAGCTATAGATGGCCCAAACTGTACAGGTCCCTATCACACAGCTATAGATGGTCCAAACTGTACAGGTCACTATCACACAGCTATAGATGGCCCAAACTGTACAGGTCCCTATCACACAGCTATAGATGGCCCAAACTGTACAGGTCCCTATCACACAGCGATAGATGGCCCAAACTGTACAGGTCACTATCACACAGCTATAGATGGCCCAAACTGTACAGGTCCCTATCACACAGCGATAGATGGCCCAAACTGTACAGGTCACTATCACACAGCTATAGATGGCCCAAACTGTACAGGTCACTATCACACAGCTATAGATGGCCCAAACTGTACAGGTCACTATCACACAGCTATAGATGGCCCAAACTGTACAGGTCACTATCACACAGCTATAGATGGCCCAAACTGTACAGGTCACTATCACACAGCTATAGATGGCCCAAACTGTACAGGTCACTATCACACAGCTATAGATGGCCCAAACTGTACAGGTCCCTATCACACAGCTATAGATGGTCCAAACTGTACAGGTCCCTATCACACAGCTATAGATGGCCCAAACTGTACAGGTCACTATCACACAGCTATAGATGGCCCAAACTGTACAGGTCCCTATCACACAGCTATAGATGGGAGAAGCAGAAGCACTCTCACAATGACTATCCAAATCCATGACATCACTGTTAAAGAAACAGAACGAATACAACATTGAGCTACTTTCACATAAAATAAAATACATTTAGAGGACAAATGGTCAGGCGTGTGGATGGACTCGGAACAACAGCACCAGCACTGTGAGAGATATCAATTACCTCCAGGGCTCCAGTGTCTCTGCTGCTCAATAGCCTGATGACATCAGAGACGGGATTCACTCTTCCACCAGGATGGGGTTTCATTGCTCTCAACTGTAGGGTTATCGCAGGTGGAGTCCTACATGATGGTACACACATACTGTAGATCTATGTTGATAAACCTGCATTGAATTGCAATGCAACATTGGTTGAAAGTGTTGTATACACATAATGTATGTGTATAATAGCGAACCTAGTGCCCTTAAATACACCCTTATTTACATTTTTATTTAACCTTTATTTAACTAGGCAAGTCAGTTAAGAACAAATTGTTATTTACAATGACGGTCTAGGAACAGTGGGTTAACTGCCTTGTTCAGGGGTACTTATACTGAACACAGTACCCTGACAAGACAGTCACATGATTGGATGGCGTTTTAAAACATCCTCAAAAGTTCTATTCAATCTGTGGATTCCTCCTGGTCAGCTGTATCACATAGAAATACTAGATTGACTTCAGAATATTGTCTTATAATAGATGAACTAGATATACATCTTGACAATTGGATGTGGGACAATTGCTGATCCAAGGTTTTTGTCAAAGGATGATGGATAAAAACATCTGGTTGAGTTTGGGTTTAGTCATTGGTTGTCATGTCAGAAAGAAGACAGGTCATAGCTGTAACTGCATACATTACATGATTGTGGAACAACAAGCTTACATAGGTCCCGTGTGGCTCAGTTGGTAGAGCATGGTGTTTGCAACACCAGGGTTGTGGGTTCGATTCTCACGGGGGACCAGTACGGAGAAGAAAAAAAATAATGTATGCATTCACTACTGTAAGTCGCTCTGGATAAGAGCGTCTGCTAAATGACTAAAATGTAAAATGTACAAAATAACACAACAGTATGTTTAGCAGAACATAAAAGTTGCACCCATCATATAATCACCATTTAAACCCACTCTGTTATGTCCAACACCGGAGATGGATAATGTTGGCAAACACCGGAGATGGATAATGGATAATATTGGCAAACAAATTAAATCCCTTAAAGTTTGAGGAATGAGTGGCACTTTGCTGTAATGGAATGACTCCACCACGCCTGCACCCCAAACCCAAACCCCTAACCTCCCATCTAAAACCCCTAACCTCCCCTCTAAAACCCCTAACCTCCCATCTAAAACCCCTAACCTCCCCTCTAAAACCCCTAACCTCCTCTCTAAAACCCCTAACCTCCCATCTAAAACCCCTAACCTCCCATCTAAAACCCCTAACCTCCCCTCTAAAACCCCTAACCTCCCATCTAAAACCCCTAACCTCCCCTCTAAAACCCCTAACCTCCCATCTAAAACCCCTAACCTCCCCTCTAAAACCCCTAACCTCCCCTCTAAAACCCCTAACCTCCCCTCTAAAACCCCTAACCTCCCCTCTAAAACCCCTAACCTCCCCTCTAAAACCCCTAACCTCCCCTCTAAAACCCCTAACCTCCCATCTAAAACCCCTAACCTCCCCTCTAAAACCCCTAACCTCCCATCTAAAACCCCTAACCTCCCCTCTAAAACCCCTAACCTCCCCTCTAAAACCCCTAACCTCCTCATCTAAAACCCCTAACCTCCTCTCTAAAACCCCTAACCTCCTCTCTAAAACCCCTAACCTCCCCTCTAAAACTCCTAACCTCCCCTCTCACCTCCCCTATAAAACCCCTAACCTCCCCTCTAAAACCTCTAACCTCCCCTCTAAAACTCCTAACCTCCCCTATAAAACCCCTAACCTCCTCTCTAAAACCCCTAACCTCCTCTCTAAAACCCCTAACCTCCCCTCTAAAACTCCTAACCTCCCCTCTAAAACTCCTAACCTCCCCTATAAAACCCCTAACCTCCCCTCTAAAACCTCTAACCTCCCCTCTAAAACCCCTAACCTCCAGCTCCTAAAATACAGATAAGCCACATGGTCACGTAAAGACCTAAATCCAATACTCACCGCCATGACTCTGTATTGAGGAAACAAGGCTCTGGGTGTAGTCACAGGAAGTCAGGGCACATTTTTTTTATTTATTTTTTATTTAACCTTTATTTAACTAGGCAAGTCAGTTAAGAACAAATTCTTATTAAATTATTTTTTATTTATTTCACCTGTATTTAACTAGGCAAGTCAGTTAAGAACAAATTCCTATTTAAAAAAGAAAGAAAAATTCTACTTTATTTAACCAGGTAGGCTAGTTGAGAACAAGTTCTCATTTACAACTGCGACCTGGGGCCAAGATAAAGCATAGCAGTGGGACACATACAACAACACAGAGTTACACATTGAATAAACAAACGCACAGTCAATAACACAATAGAAAAAATCTATATACAGTGTGTGCAAATGAGGTAAGATTAAAGGAGGTAAGGCAATAAATAGGCCGTAGTGGCGAAGTAATTACAATTTAGCAATTAAACACTGGAGTGATAGATGTGCAGAAGATGAATGCGCAAGTAGAGATAGTGGTGTGCAAAGGAGCAAAAAATAAATAACAATATGGGGATGAGGTAGTTGGATGGGCTATTTACAGATGGGCTATGTACAGGTGCAATAATCTGTGAGCTGCTCTGACAGCTGATGCTTAAAGTTAGTGAGCGAGATATGAATCTCCAGCTTTAGTGATGATCTTTTCTCATTCCACCTGATAATGTAATGGTTAGAAGCTTTCAGATCCAATTGACAATTATGACGTAGATATTAGACATAAAATCCCAGCGGATAAAATATGACATGTTGCTTAGTCCCACTAGCCAGTGAATAAACTACACTCCAGCTGAACTCACTTCATCAGTGGAGACTGTGTTATCACTAGATGACAGTGCAGACGTGTTGGTCATCAGTGTAGCTATAGGTTAGCTATTGGTTAGCTATAGGTTAGATATAGGTTAGCTATAGGGCTGAACTCACTTCATCAGTGGAGACTGTGTTATCACTAGATGACAGTGCAGACGTGTTGGTCATCAGTGTAGCTATAGGTTAGCTATAGGTTAGCTATAGGTTAGCTATAGGGCTGAACTCACTTCATCAGTGGAGACTGTGTTATCACTAGATGACAGTGCAGACGTGTTGGTCATCAGTGTAGCTATAGGTTAGCTATTGGTTAGCTATAGGTTAGATATAGGTTAGCTATAGGGCTGAACTCACTTCATCAGAGGAGACTGTGTTATCACTAGATGACAGTGCAGACGTGTTGGTCATCAGTGTAGCTATAGGTTAGATATAGGTTAGATATAGGTTAGCTATAGGTTAGCTATAGGGCTGAACTCACTTCATCAGTGGAGACTGTGTTATCACTAGATGACAGTGCAGACGTGTTGGTCATCAGTGTAGCTATAGGTTAGCTATAGGTTAGCTATAGGTTAGCTATAGGGCTGAACTCACTTCATCAGTGGAGACTGTGTTATCACTAGATGACAGTGCAGACGTGTTGGTCATCAGTGTAGCTATAGGTTAGATATAGGTTAGATATAGGTTAGCTATAGGTTAGCAATAGGGCTGAACTCACTTCATCAGAGGAGACTGTGTTATCACTAGATGACAGTGCAGACGTGTTGGTCATCAGTGTAGCTATAGGTTAGCTATAGGTTAGATATAGGTTAGCTATAGGTTAGCTATAGGTTAGCTATAGGGCTGAACTCACTTCATCAGAGGAGACTGTGTTATCACTAGATGACAGTGCAGACGTGTTGGTCATCAGTGTAGCTATAGGTTAGCTATTGGTTAGCTATAGGTTAGATATAGGTTAGCTATAGGGCTGAACTCACTTCATCAGTGGAGACTGTGTTATCACTAGATGACAGTGCAGACGTGTTGGTCATCAGTGTAGCTATAGGTTAGCTATTGGTTAGCTATAGGTTAGATATAGGTTAGCAATAGGGCTGAACTCACTTCATCAGTGGAGACTGTGTTATCACTAGATGACAGTGCAGACGTGTTGGTCATCAGTGTAGCTATAGGTTAGCTATTGGTTAGCTATAGGTTAGCTATAGGTTAGCGGCCTGTTTCCCAAGGCCTTATGCAAATTGTTGTGGCCCATTTGGCACAGTGAATCACATGCCTGTACATGATCAATCAATGATTAGGTCCATAATACTGATCAATAAACTACCCAACCCACTCCGACACAAAGACAGCCCTCAGGCTAATGTGAAAGCATGTCAATCCCCTCACTCCACATGTGACTGTTCCATTATCTCCTCTCTCTCTCTCTCTCTCTCTCTCTCTCTCTCTCTCTCTCTCTCTCTCTCTCTCTCTTTCATCTTTCTTTTTTTCTTGCTTTCTTTCAGGTGATGGTTGAGGATGAAAACCTTCTGTCCCATCTGACACGGGACAGGGCTAAGATCCCTCACACACGGCGCCTGCCTACACGAGGACACATCATGGCTGTGGTAGGTATCCTGCTTCCCCTGGCCTGTCTTGTCTTAGCCCTCCTTATTACCACAACGGCTGGTTGGAGACAATTCCAACTCGGTCAATTGAGCTTTAATAAAATGAGTCAGTTGAACATGCTACTTTCAAATGGAATTTTTCATTAGTTTAATCCAATTCATTTCCTAACTTAACTAAGTCACAATGGGCCTTACCCTGATCTCAGTGTTTCTCACTGTGTCTAATATCACTAACAGACTGTTTCTCCTTGTTCCGTATCCAGGCCTCCACTTCTACCTCTGACGGCATGTTGACCCTTGACCTGATCCAGGAGGAGGACAGCCCCAGCACAGACGGCCAGGACACCTGTGACAAGAGCTTCCGGGCCAACCTGGACAAATCCACTCAGCTCGACTGCCTCAGGTCCAAAACAGAGGGTGCCATCAGTAGCATCTGTCTAGCGACTCCCGCAGAGGTCACTGGGAAGTCCCAGAGCCTGCCGCGCGAAACCGGGGTCACCTGGGACGACAAACAGCAACTTCAGAGCCCGATGGGGAAGTCCTGCACTCCTCAGCCGGGCAAGAGGCTCACAACGGCCGAGAAAAGCCGCTGCGCCTCCATGGACGAGATCCTCTCACACTCCGGGACGCAGGCCACCAAACCCAGGACATCCATCCCCCGCTCTGCCACCTCCGCCCCCCCGGGCAACCTGCCGCCCATCAGCCAGCTGCAGGACCTAATCGCTCAGAAGCTGGAGAGAACTCAGGAGCTGCTGATGCAGGTGCAGGGGACGAAGGGGGAGGAGGTGGAGCGGGGGAAGGGGAAAGGGAAGGACTCGCCAGGTTCCAAGGGCTCCAGGGGTTCCTCGGACGGGGCCCGGGCAGAGGCAGAGAGGCTGCTGAAGGAGGCAGCGTCCACATGGGGTCAGGCCAAGGATGTTCTAGAGGAGGTGAAGGAGCTGAGGGCTCTCTACCGTCATCTGGACTCCTCGCCCATCACCCCTGCCTCCCTCTCACCCCTCACACCCTCCAACAGCGGCAAGCAGACTGACTACAGGAAGAGCATGATGTGACCGTCAGAGAACTCAACACAGACTGGACTATGAATCCCTAAGCAAAAAACCATCTCAACATGCAAAGCCACAATATTGTTAAATATGTCTGTTTCTCTCCTTCTGTGTCCTTTCACTTTATTGATGCTGTGACAAAGTGAGGACATTCAGTTGCCCAACGACGTCCCCTGTGCTTGACCACTGTGCCCTTACATGTCTGCTTGATGAAGGGTGTGGGGGGCAAAGGGAAGGGGCCAATCTAGGGTCTGAGGTACATGTTGGCCAGGGAGTCCAGTAGAGATCCTGTCTCTCTGTACTGACCGGCTGCTGAAAGACCTTGTGATACTGCAGTGTCGGGTTTTACTCACAATCTCAATGTTTTCCTCTGCGTTGGTTGTCAAACAGGGGATGTTGCAAGGTTTGGGCGGGGAATCAGAAGGGCTCTGCTCTCCAGGGATAGACACACAGTGGTTGAGGATAACTCACATTACAGGAAGGGAAACATGGCGTCCAGACCAGCCCGCATGTTGGGAATGGGAATGTTTTCCTTTTTCTGTTAGGTTGGTCTGAGCCAGATTCCCAACGACCACCACTCTAAAAGCAACAGCAGCCCACCCACCGTACACCGTACAGTACAGCATTCTCCCTCCCTCCCTCCCTCCCTCCCTCCCTCCCTCCCTCCCTCCCTCCCTCCCTCCCTCCCTCCCTCCCGCTGCTGCTCTGGGAATGGAGCTCGGTGGACTCCTCATCTCTGCTGGTCCATTATGATTCACAGGGGCAAGGGGAACCAGTTCACATAGTCAGAACGCACTGGCGTTCCATAGGGTGTTTCTGTCTGTTCCATGAGCCATATGATACAGTCAAAATGGAGGACGTCTGTCTGGGTTGTGTTGTTACTAGATGGTACATACTAGGACAGGGCGTTCCTTTCCTGTAGGCCTACAGCCAGTTGTCTTCAGCCAGTTGCCACTGCAGCCATTGATTCTCATGCTACTGTAGAGCCATGGAGCCGGGATGGCGACTGTGTGTGTCTGGTGTGAGTGGTGATTCTCATGCTACTGTAGAGCCATGGAGCCGGGATGGCGTCTGTGTGTGTCTGGTGTGAGTGGTGATTTTCAAGCTACTGTAGAGCCATGGAGCCGGGATGGCGTCTGTGTGTCTAGTATGAGTGGTGATTCTCATGCTACTGTAGAGCCATGGAGCCGGGATGGCGTCTGTGTGTGTCTGGTGTGAGTAGTGAATATCATGCTACTGTAGAGCCATGGAGCCGGGATGGCGTCTGTGTGTCTAGTATGAGTGGTGATTCTCATGCTACTGTAGAGCCATGGAGCCGGGATGGCGTCTGTGTGTGTCTGGTGTGAGTAGTGAATATCATGCTACTGTAGAGCCATGGAGCCGGGATGGCGTCTGTGTGTGTCTGGTGTGAGTGGTGATTCTCATGCTACTGTAGAGCCATGGAGCCGGGATGGCGTCTGTGTGTGTCTGGTGTGAGTAGTGAATATCATGCTACTGTAGAGCCATGGAGCCGGGATGGCGTCTGTGTGTGTCTGGTGTGAGTGGTGATTCTCATGCTACTGTAGAGCCATGGAGCCGGGATGGCGTCTGTGTGTGTTTGGTGTGAGTGGTGAATATCATGCTACTGTAGAGCCATGGAGCCGGGATGGCGTCTGTGTGTGTCTGGTGTGAGTGGGAGGCATGACATAGAGGTCAGATGCAGTACTGAGGAGAGGAACCACTTGTAAGTGATTTGCTAAAATAGTAATAATAACAGAATTGCACTATGAAGGAAGGCTGTAAAACAAGAGGATGAAACTGGTGGTTGGAAACTGGAGAGAACAGATGTGTCTAATATGGCTTTTCATTCTGTTCTACATATTTGTTACGACAATCTAGTGTTTCTAGAAACATACAGGCTGCATAGTTCCAACGCCTTGATACCTAAGACAGTCGCTCGGCTCGCTACTGTTTGAAAATCTGAGCTTCTCAAAGGTACAATGTGTGTAAACAATGCTGTTGATGAACGCATCCCTCCGGCTAGCTAACAGTGATGCTAATGCTTGACCTCTGACCTCCCTGTCCTACTTAACGTCTTATTGGGTTTATGGCAGAGAAGAGAGCTATGCAACATAGCACGAACACACACAACCACAACGAGAGAGAGAGAGAGAGAGCGAGCAGCGGCCAATGGACTGCGTCGCCTGATCAAAACATCCAGTGCGCCTCTCCAGAGCACCCCGCCTTGTTTTATAGTCAGTAGCTACGTATGTTATGTGTTTGCACAGTGCTGTGGAAATGGTTCACTCTGGACTGTCAGACAGACAAAAAAAAAACAGTGTTATGATTATGTTGTTATCATTGTTTGTATTTTTTATTTGTTTAAAATGCTTTTGTAGGATGATTTAAGGCACTCTTTAGAGAAGAAAATGGCCGGGGCATTCTAGAACGTTCACGCTCTTAAAATGCTCAACTGGAAACTCAGCATATTGTAGTGTTACTCTGTTTGTTCAACCACAACCACAACCCAATAACAGAAGTCAGAAATCATTGACGTTGAAGTTGGATATGGACATGAAAGAGGATGAAGTGAGAAAGGTATGTTAGAAAGACGACAACAGGAAACATTTAACGGAGTAGGCCATAAACAATATTTTTACTAGTATGTCTATTATTGTTGTTGTTATTTAGTTTTATCTGGGAGGAAGTACTATCTTGTGTGAGGCTGAACACAAAACCTAACGTTTGTGCAATCCTGAAAAGATTGATATGACCGCCGATGCACTGTACATACTCAGAGCAGTTTGAATCATCTCAAAGGATGTTGCTGTATTTTCTTATTGTGTTGCGTTATGATGGAGACGGAAGTGGCTTTGCTTTGCACTGAAGTTCCTCACTTCTGGACCGTCAAAGTACTTGAGACATAACCACTTGTGCAATTATAACAATCAGCCTAATTCAGACAACCAGTGTTCTACATTGAATGTTTGCTTTTTTAAGTCAAAACCTAGCCGAGAATTGTAATAAAATGATTTTTGTATGTCCATTCAGAAGAATACCCTACTGGAATACAGGGCTGGTTTTCATAGGAAATGCTGAGGTAGGAAGTGATTGATCCAAACATTGTTTTTATGGCAGCAATAATACCATCTTCAAGCTATGCCAAAGATAATATGGCTGTACAAGGAAATAAAACTATTCCCATTGAAATACTTTGGTAATGTAAATAAGGATGTTTCATACTTTCTAGTTGACAATGTAAACGTCAGCCTACTTGCTCTGACAACCATACCACATGTTGTGTCACACCAACTCCAACCTTAATAATCCATCAAACACCAAGTCAACTTAACCTCTTCTACAGCTGGCAATGCATTCTGGGATATAATAATAATATAATATATGCCATTTGGCAGACACTTTTATCGAAAGCGATTTACAGTCATGCATGCATCCATTTTAGGTATAGTGGCCCCTGGAATCAAACCCTCAGGTATGGCAGTACAAGCGCCATGCTCTACCACCTGAGCCATACAGGACCAGGATACAGGATCTGTGGCCACAAGCTGTGAAATCCAGCCAATATTGGCCACACATGGTCACACACAAACGCATAACATTCAATCATGACTGTTTTCTTATTTCTGTAAGGTGAAATGTCTTCCTTCTTTTTATGTATGACATGTTGTCATATTTTCAGTTTCCTTTCCAATTTTGTTCACCAAATGTGGGTCCGGCACCAAAACAGTAGCTACCGCAGCCTTAAATACCAAGAGGAATATAGGAAAGTTACTCAGCAACTACAATGATTGTCCCCCAGCTATTTACAAAATCCTAATTCTTGTGCATTATGGGTGAGATGAAGATTGTAGCATAGGAATACAATAGCAGAGTACGAGCTAGGTGGATTACTAGATGGGGATGGAGAAGGTATTGTTCAGACTCAGAGGTTTAAATCCTGCTCCCTCAGGGTTCCATTTTAATAAATTGTGCTAAACAAAAGAAATGGAGGATTTACTTTCTCTTCATTTTTGACCAAATCTGTTCAAGAGCATTTGAAACTACACTCACACTCTCTCTGCCAGTCTGTAGAAACTGTATGTACACACACACACACACACACACACACACACACACACACAGACAAACACACATACACACACACAGGAATGATTCCATGCATGTGTGCACCTCACACCATGTGGCAGGAGCTGCCTGCTAGTCCGACACAGACAGACAGAGTGCTGGGCCTACGGCATGACGGACTGTGTGTTATCATCCTCCTGTGTTGTCACTGCCAAAGACAGTACAGAGATGGTGGAACCTCCTTAAAACTGGGTGAGATGTGGCACCGATGTTCACAGCCCCATCGAGGCAGGAAGAGGAACAGATACTGACAGTGATTTTCAATGAGACACAAAAATACACCACAGAAATAAAGAAGCCAAAACACAGCTGAGAGAAGTCTACTGTGTGAATAGAATACATCCAATACATCCTCTGCCCAATGCACACTTAAATATGCATGCATATTACCCTGTCTTTCTCTTGCTCTGTCTCTCTCTCGTTCTGTCTTTTGTTCTCTCTCTGTCTCTCATTCTCTCGCTCTCTCTCTGTCTCTTTCTCGGCCTGTGGAGATCCTGACACTCCATAGGGCAGAATCCCTTCCCAGAGGGCAGCAGGCCCCTGTGGCCTCCATGCTCATTAAACACGAGAGATGTCCCTCTGCCTCCTCAAATTAGGACTGACGCTGCTCTGCTCGGTGACTAACTTCAGTCACACTCCAGATGTCAACACTTCATCCAACAGCACAGCAGACAGGAAGAAGCTTGCTGTCACCACGAGTCTAATGGGTGTATATGATTTTATGAGCGACAGAAGAACAGCATCTCATGGTCACCTCAAGCATCCTTGAGGTATTTGTTTAGCACACGTGTTACGGGTCATTGTAGGCCGTCATTGGAAATAAGAATTTGTTCTTAACTGACTTGCCTAGTTAAATAAAGGTTCAGTTAAAAAATGTAAAAAACAATTGAAAGAATATATATAAACTCAGCAAAAAAAGAAACGTCCTCTCACTGTCAACTGTGTTAATTTTCAGCAATCTTAACATGTGTAAATATTTGTATGAACATAACAAGATTCAACAACTGAGACATAAACTGAACAAGTTTCACAGACATGTGACTAACAGAAATTGAATAATGTGTCCCTGAACAAAGGGGGGGTCAAAATCAAAAGTAACAGTCAGTATCTGGTGTGGCCACCAGCTGCATTAAGTACTGCAGTGCATCTCCTCCTCATGGACTGCACCAGATTTGCCAGTTCTTGCTGTGAGATGTTTCCACACTCTTTCACCAAGGCACCAGCAAGTTCCCGGACATTTCTGGGGGGAATGGCCTTATCCCTCACACTCCGATCCAACAGGTCCCAGACGTGCTCAATGGGATTGAGATCCGGGCTCTTCGCTGGCCATGGCAGAACACTGACGTTCTTGTCTTGCAGGAAATCACGCACAGAACGAGCAGCATAGCTGGTGGCATTGTCATGCTGGAGGGTCGTGTCAGGATGAGCCTGCAGGAAGGGTACCACATGAGAGAGGAGGATGTCTTCCCTGTAACGCACAGCATTGAGATTGCCTACAATGACAACAAGCTCAGTCCGATGATGCTGTGACACACCGCCACAGACCATAACGGACCCTCCACCTTCAAATCGATCCAGCTCCAGAGTACAGGCCTCAGTGTAACGCTCATTCCTTCGATGATAAACGCGAATCCGACCATCACCCCTGGTGAGACAAAACCACGACTCGTCAGTGAAGAGCACTTTTTGCCAGTCCTGTCTGGTCCAGCGACAGTGGGTTTGTGCCCTTAGGTGACGTTGTTGCCAGTGATGTCTGGTGAGGACCTGCCTTACAACAGGTCTACAAGCCCTCAGTTCAGCTTCTCTCAACCTATTGAAGACAGTCTGAGCACTGATGGAGGGATTGTGCGATCCTGGTGTAACTCAGGCAGTTCTTGTTGCCATCCTGTACCTGTCCCGCAGGTGTGATGTTTGGATGTACCAATCCTGTGCAGGTGTTGTTATGCCTGGTCTGCAACTGCAAGGATGATCAGCTGTCCATCCTGTCTTAGGCATCTCACAGTATGGACATTGCAATTTATAGTCCTCATGCCTCCTTGCAGCATGCCTACAGCACATTCATGCAGATGAGCAGGGACCTGGGCATCTTTCTTTTGGTGTTTTTCAAAGTCAGTAGAAAGGCCTCTTTGGTGTCCTACGTTTTCATAACTGTGACCTTAATTGCCTACAATCTCTAAGCTGTTAGTGTCTTAACAACCATTCCACAGATGCATGTTCATTAATAGTTTTTTTTACCTTTATTTAACTAGGCAAGTTAGTTAAGAACAAATTCTTATTTTCAATGACGGCCTAGGAACAGTGGGTTAACTGCCTGTTCAGGAGCAGAACGACAGATGTGTACCTTGTCAGCTCAGGGATTTGAACTTGCAACCTTTCGGTTAATAGTCAAAAGCTCTGACCACTAGGCTATCCTGCCACCCCAGGTTCATTGAACAAGCATGGGAAACAGGGTTTAAACCCTTTACAATGAAGATCAGTGAAGTTATTTGGATTTTTATGAATTATCTTTGAAAGACAGGGTCCTGTAAAGTACCATAGTAAAGGTAAATCTGTCTCCCTCCATTAAGTATGATATGTTACATTTCGTATGGTATGTATTCATTTGTGGATGTCAATAATCAATATGTTACAAATTCAAATGTATTGTGGCTAACCTAGGTGGCTGATGTTAGCTAGTCCTGCGGTTACGGTTAACCTGTTTGGGATAGGGGACAGTATTTTCACGGCCAGATGAATAAAACGTACCCGATTTAAACTGGTTTTGCCCAGAAACGAGAATATGCATATTATTAGTAGATTTGGATAGAAAACACTCTGAAGTTTCTAAAACTGTTTGAATGGTGTCTGTGAGTATAACAGAACTCATATGGCTGGCAAAAACCTGAGAAGATTCCAAGCAGGAAGTGGCCTGTCTGTGAAATTGTAGTTCTTCTTTTGGTTCTCTATCAAAACTACAGTATCTGAGCTGTTACGAAGCACTTTCTAAGGCTTCCAATGGCTCTCTAAAGCCTTCAGAAAGCGGATTGAGGCGTCTCCTGTCTCTGGGCAGTGTCAGTGGTCTGCCTGGTGACAAAGAGATTGGAGATGCGCAGTCCCGCGACCATGCTGTTTTTTCTTTTCCTTTTTGAATGAATACACTATTTTACGAGAAAAATACCATAAAAATTGATTTTAAACAGCGTTTGACATGCTTCTATGTACAGTAAAGGAACATTTTGAATTCTTTTTTCTCGAAATGCGCTCGCGCGTTACCCTTTGGATAGTGACCTGAACGCACGAACAAAACGGAGGTATTTGGACATAACTATGGATTATTTGGAACAAAAACAACATTTGTTGTGGAAGTAGCAGTCCTGGGAGTGCATTCTGACGAAGATCAGCAAAGCTAATACCATTTTTCTAATAGTAATTCTGAGTTTAGTGAGCCCCGAACTTGGCGGGTGTCAAAATAGCTAGCCGTGATGGCTGAGCTACGTACTCAGAATATTGCAAAATGTGCTTTCACCGAAAAGCTATTTTAAAATCTGACATAGCGATTGCACCGGATGTTTTGGGTGGGAATGAATGTTCTGAACATCACATGCTAATGTAAAAAGCTGTTTTTGGATATAAATATGAACTTGATTGAACAAAACATGCATGTATTGTATAACATAATGTCCTAGGAGTGTCATCTGATGAAGATCATCAAAGGTTAGTGCTTCATGTCACAGTATCTAACGAAGGTGGCGCCCCTCCTCGGTCGGGCGGCGCCCGGCGGTCATGTCGCCGGCCTATTAGCTGCCACCGATCATTGTTTCTGTGTCTTTTGGTTTTGTCTGTCTATCCCGCACCTGTTTTGTGTCTGTAATTAGTGGGGGGTTATTTAGTGTGTATTTTCAGTTGGGATTCTTGTGCGGCATTGTTTATCTGTCGCTAGAGGACAGGTGTTAGTTAGCGCTGTCTTTATATTAAGCGTGTTACTGTTCTGTACTGTGTTTGCCGGGCTGCGCCCCGTGCGTTAAACGTTTCCGAACGATTCTCCTGTTTTGGGTGTTATGCGCACCCTGTGCCTTTTTCCGGACGCCTTATTGTCTACGGTGGAAATAAACTTTTGACCTACCGGACCTCAGTCTCCTGCATTTTGACTCTACTCCTTTCCTGCTCCTAAGAGAAATCGTGACAGAATCCCGCACCACTATGGAGTCAGCAGGAGCAGAAGCGCCGACCATGGTTGAGCAGGTCTCTCACCACGCCAGCCTCCTCCACCGCCTAGGCTCGGCCATGGACCAGGTGTTGGCCCGGTTGGAGAACTGGGAGAGAGGTGCTTCCCCAGCTGGGCCAGCTCCGGTCCCTCACGCTGCGCCCCTACCCACACCCACTGAAACGGGCGCCGGCGGTATCCGGATTACTCCTCCCCGGGAGTTCGATGGGACGGCCGCTGGGTGTAAGGGGTTCTTGCTCCAATTGGAACTATACCTGACGACCGTCCGCCCCCCCCCCCCCCCGACGAATAGAGGGTGAGCGTCGTCCTCGTCTCCTGTCTCACGGGTCGAGCCCTGGAATGGGCCAATGCGGTCTAGGATGGCCCAGACTCGGCTCGGGGCGACTACCCTGAGTTCACCCGCCGCTTCCGGGCGGTTTTCCATCATCCCCCGGAGGGCAGGGTGGCGGATGAGCGTCTATTCCATTTGAGACAGGAGACGAGGAGCGCTCAGGATTTCGCCTTGGAATTCCGGACTCTCGCCGCTGGATCGGGGTGGAACGAGCGGGCCCTGATAGACCACTATAGGTGTAGCCTTCGCGAGGACGTCCGCCGGGAGCTGGCTTGTAGGGACAACGCCTCCACCCTAGACCAACTGGTGGATTTGTCCATTAGACTGGACAACCTGCTGGCTGCCCGGGGACGTTCCAGTCGGGGCCTGTTCGTTCCGCCTCCCAGTCCTCCCGCTCCACAGCCCATGGAGATAGGGGGGGCTGCGTCGAGGAGGACCGGAGGGGGGGGTCTCTCCTGCACCTGCTGTGGGCGCAGAGGACACACCACTGTGGACTGGTGCTGGAGAGGTCCCCCTGGGAGTTCGGAGGGCAGGCAGAGCACTACTTCGACCAACCCAGGTGAGTCCGCACCAGCCACACCCAGAGCCCCCTGTCGACCACATGTACACCTCCGTTTGTTTTCCTGATTTTTCCCCTCACTTCCAGTATAAGGCACTAGTCGATTCAGGTGCAGCTGGGAGTTTTATGGATCGTGGGTTAGCGAAGAGGTTAGGGATTCCCCTGGTTCAGCTGGACCACCCCTTCCCCGTGCACGCCCTAGATAGTCGACCGCTAGGGTCAGGCCAAGTAGGGGAGGTCACAGTGCCACTGGTTATGCAGACGTGGGGGGGTCATGAGGAGCGTATCAACCTGTTTCTCATTGACTCCCCAGCGTTTCCGGTGGTAGTGGGAATCCCCTGGCTAGCCACGCACAACCCTCAGATTTCGTGGAGGCAGAGGGCTCTTACGGGGTGGTCGAGGGAGTGCTCAGGTAGGTGCATAGGAGTTTCCATCGGTGCGGCGACTACGGTGGAGAGTCCAGACCAAGTCTCCACCGTGCACATTCCCTCAGAGTATGCCGATTTGGCTATCGCCTTCAGTAAGACGAAGGCGACTCTAATACCCCCCCATCGACGAGGGGATTGTGCGATAAACCTCCAGGCCGACGAGGTTCTTCCTAGGAGTCACGTCTATCCTCTGTCTCAGGAGGAGACAGTGGCTATGGATACATACGTCACTGAATCCTTGAGACAGGGATACATTCGGCCATCTAAGTCCCCCGTCTCCTCGAGCATTTTTTTCGTGAAGAAGGAGGAGGGAGGTCTGCGCCCGTGCATTGACTATAGAGGTCTAAATGCTATCACAGTGGGTTTCAGTTACCCGCTACCTCTCATTGCTACGGCAGTGGAGTCATTTCACTGGGCGCGCTTCTTCACGAAATTAGATCTCAGGAGCGCGTATAACCTGGTGCGTATTCGAGATGGAGATGAGTGGAAAACCGCATTTAGTACCACATCGGGCCATTATGAGTCACCTCGTCATGCCGTATGGGTTAAAGAATGCTCCCGCTGTCTTCCAATCCTTTGTGGATGAGGTCCTTTGGGACATGCTCGGGCAGGGTGTGGTGGTGTACATCGATGACATCCTTATCTGCTCCGCCACACGCGCCGAGCATGTGTCCCTGGTGCGTAGAGTGCTTGGGCGGCTGCTGGAGCATAACCTATACGTCAAGGCTGAGAAATGTGAGTTCTCCAAAACAAGCCATCTCATTTGTAGGATATCGCATTTCCACCTCGGGGGTGGAGGTGGAGTGTGACCGCGTGACGGCTGTGCGTAATTGGCCAACCCCAACCACTGTGAAGGAGGTGCAGCGGTTCTTGGGGTTTGCTAATTATTATCGGAGGTTTATCCGGGGTTTTGGCCAGGTGGCGGCTCCAATTACCTCACTGATGAAGGGGGGGCCGGTGCGGCTACGATGGTCAGCAGAGGCGAACAGAGCCTTCCATCGTCTGAAGGTTCTGTTCACCAACGCACCTGTCCTGGCGGCGCATCCAGACCCCTCTTTGCCATTCATAGTGGAGGTGGACGCGTCCGAGGCTGGGGTAGGAGCTGAGCTATCGCAGCGCTCGGGCGTTCTTCTGAAGCTCCGCCCATGTGCATTCTTTTCTAAGACGCTGAGCCCGGCGGAGCGCAACTATGATGTGGGGGACCGGGAGCTGTTAGCCGTGGTCAGGGCTTTGACGGTGTGGAGACATTGGCTTGAGGGGGCATGTCACCCTTTTCTCATCTGGACCGACCACCGTAACCTGGAATATATTCGGGCAGCGAGGAGGCTTAATACCCGTCAGGCAAGGTGGGCCATGTTTTTTACGAGGTTTCACTTTACCCTCTCGTACATTCCAGGTTCCCGGAACCGGAAGCCTGACACACTGTCGCGTCTCTACGACACCGAGGAGTGGACCATCGATCCTACTCCCATACTTCCCGCCTCCTGTCTGGTGGCACCGGTGGTATAGGAGGTGGATGCGGACATCGAGCGGGCGGGTCGGTCAGACCATCCACTCCACCGCAGTGTCCCGTGGGCCTCCACCGCAGTGTCCCGCAGTGTCCGCTTGGTGTTCGCGATCGCCTGATTCGATGGTCCCATACTCTACCCTCCTCGGGTCATCCTGGGGTGGAACGGACAGTGCGGGGCCTGAAGGGAAGGTACTGGTGGCCCACCTTGGCTGAGGATGTTCGGCGTTATGTCTCTTCCTGTTCGGTATGCGCTCAGTGCAAGGCTCCTAGGCACCTGCCTCGAGGGAAATTACAGCCCCTCCCCGTTCCACAGCGGCCTTGGTCTCACCTCTCGGTGGATTTC
Organism: Salmo salar; assembly: GCF_965601325.2. Lineage (NCBI taxonomy): Eukaryota > Metazoa > Chordata > Actinopteri > Salmoniformes > Salmonidae > Salmo > Salmo salar. The sequence goes on from NC_138295.1 coordinate 81,532,527, forward strand.
CTCACGGATCTCCCGCCGTCCCAGGGGAATACGGCGATCCTGGTCGTTGTGGACAGGTTCTCTAAGTCCTGCCGTCTGCTCCCTTTGCCCGGTCTTCCTACGGCCCTGCAGACCGCGGAGGCCCTGTTCACCCATGTCTTCCGGTACTATGGGGTGCCCGAGGACATCGTATCTGATCGGGGTCCCCAGTTCACGTCCAGGGTGTGGAGATTGTTTATTGAGAAGCTGGTGGTCTCGGTCAGCTTGACCTCGGGGTTCCACCCCGAGAGTAATGGGCAGGTAGAGCGCATTAACCAGGATGTGGGCAGGTTCCTGCGGTCGTATTGCCGGGACCGGCCAGGGGAGTGGGCGCAGTTCGTGCCATGGGCCGAGATGGCCCAGAACTCTCAGCGCCACTCCTCTACCAATCTGTCACCCTTCCAGGTGGTATTGGGGTATCAGCCGGTCCTGGTGCCATGGCAACAGAGCCAGACGGAGGCTCCTGCGGTGGAGGCATGGGTGAAGCGCTCTCAGGAGACCTGGAATGGTGTCCAGGAGTGCCTAAGGAGGGCTGGTGAACGACACAAGGAGAGCGCTGACCGCCACCGCAGTGACGCCCCCGTGTTTAACCCGGGGGACAGAGTCTGGCTCTCGACCCGGAACTTGCCTCTCCGCCTGCCCTGCCGGAAGCTGGGTCCGCGGTTTGTGGGGCCGTTCAAAGTCCTGAGGAGGATAAACGAGGTGGTGTTACAGGTTACAACTCCCTTCATATTACCGCATTAACCCCTCGTTTCATGTGTCTCTCCTCAGGCCGGTGGTAGCTGGTCCGCTGCAGGACAATGAGGTGCTGGAGGTCCCCCCGCCCCCCCTGGACATCGGGGGGGGCCCGGCGTACACAGTCCGAGCCATCCTGGACTCCCGACGTCGGGTAGGGGGCCTGCAGTACCTCGTGGACTGGGAGGGGTATGGTCCGGGGGTGCTGGGTCCCACCAATGCTATAAGAATTCCACCGCCGCCTCGCCCTCCGGGCCATCCCCGTCAGGGGAGGGGTACTGTCACAGTATCTAACGAAGGTGGCGCCCCTCCTCGGTCGGGCGGCGCCCGGCGGTCGTCGTCGCCGGCCTATTAGCTGCCACCGGTCGTTGTTTCTGTGTCTTTTGGTTTTGTCTGTCTATCCCGCACATGTTTTGTGTCTGTAATTAGTGGGGGGTTATTTAGTGTGTATTTTCAGTTGGGATTCTTGTGCGGGATTGTTTATCTGTCGCTAGAGGACAGGTGTTAGTTAGCGCTGTCTTTATATTAAGCGTGTTACTGTTCTGTACTGTGTTTGCCGGGATGCGCCCCGTGCGTTAAACGTTTCCGAACGATTCTCCTGTTTTGGGTGTTATGCGCACCCTGTGCCTTTTTTCGGACGCCTTATTGTCTACGGTGGAAATAAACTTTTGACCTACCGGACCTCAGTCTCCTGCATTTTGATTCTACTCCTTTCCTGCTCCTAAGAGAAATCGTGACACTTCATTTAGCTGTGTTTTGGGTTTATGTGACATATATGCTTGCTTTGAAAATGGCTGTGATTATTTTTGGCTGTGTACTCTCCTAACATAATCTAATGTTTTGCTTTCGCTGTAAAGCCTTTTTGAAATCGGACAATGTGGTTAGATTAACGAGAGTCTTGTCTTTAAAATGGTGTAAAATAGTCGTATGTTTGAAAAATTGAAATTATTGCATTTTTGAGGTTTTTGTATTTCGCGCCACGTTCTTCCATTGGGATATTTGGTGAGGCGTTCCGCTAGTGGAACGTCTAGATGCAAGAGGTTTTAAAGGGTAGGTAGCATAAACATAACCACATGTAACATGTGGATTTGCATTAGTATACACATCAAAAGTTCCAATGCCAAGTTACGCCTCACTGTAAAAAAAAAAAAAAAAAGTTATTAAATAAAACCGATCAGAATTCCGAAAAATGCCGTAGTCATGTCGGAAAATGTTTTTCTGGGGTGTGATGTAATATGGAGGATCTGGCAAGCAGGCCTATTCCCTATAATGTAAACAGAAATAACTTCACATATATAACTTCAAATTAAACCAAATAGTTTGCACTCATGACTACTGGTGTCAATAAAATCTTCAGCCAATTTACAAGCAAATAGTTTATTAATTTATTTTGACAAATCAACTTGCAAGGTTACGAGCCATCTAGCCTACTAACGTTAGCCCTACTAGCCTGCTAACATTAGCCCTACCAGCCTGCAAATGTTACATTAGCACTGAATGAGTCACCCAGTTGCTTTCAACACCTAGCTTGCAGCTACATTAAAGTAAACCAACGTTTTGGAAATATATAATGCCATCTAACTGTCATGCCCTGATCTGTTTCACCTGTCCTTGTGCTTGTCTCCACCCCCCTCCACGTGTCGTCCATCTTCCCAATTATCCCCTGTGTATTTATACCTGTGTTCTCTGTCTATTTGTTGCCAGTTCATCTTGTTTGTCAAGCTTATCAGCGTTTTTCCTGTCAACTCCTGTTTTTCCCAGTCTCTCTTTTTCTCATCCTAATGATTTTTCCCCATTGTCTGTCCTGACCCTGTACCCGCCCGCCTGATCACTCTGCCTATCTCTGACCCTGAGCCTACCTGCCATCCTGTATCTTTGCTCCACCTCTGGATTACCGACCGCTGCCTGACCTGCCCCTGAGCCTGCCTGCCGTCCTGTACCTTGGCCTCTACTCTGGATTACAGACCTCTGCCTGACCTGACCCTGAGCCTGCCTGCCGTCCTGTACCTTGGCCTCTACTCTGGATTACCGACCTCTGCCTGACCTGACCCTGAGCCTGCCTGCCGTCCTGTACCTTGGCCTCTACTCTGGATTATCGACCTCTGCCTGACCTGAACCTGAGCCTGCCTGCCGTCCTGTACCTTGGCCTCTACTCTGGATAATCGACTCCTGCCTGCCTTGACCTGTCGTTTGCCTGCCCCTGTGGTTACAATAAACATTGTTACTTCACAAAGTCTGCACTTGGGTCTTACCTTGATAGCTGATACTAACCAGTTATCAGTTATCTAACCAGTTATCAAAGAATACTAACCAGTTATCAAAGAATATTAGCTACATGCAGTTATCTTAGCCAGAAAGCTAGCCAGTCAGCTAATGTTAGCTTTTTAGCCAATTTGCTATTAGCCTAGCCAGCCTAGCCAACCACCATGCTAGAGCCCAACGACAGTAGACCAGCTTGAACACAACTAACACAACACAACTAAAACATAATCGCAGATTAAAAGCGAAGAGAGAGCAGAGATTTACAGATTGATGGCTCGGGCCCATTCGATGGTAAAACTTTTAAAAGAGTGCAGGCTGAGTTAGCTACCAAAGCGAGGGGGAGGTTGGCGCTTCACCAGGCCGAGGGAGAGTCAGGGACATCCAATAGCTATATAGAGAGAAAAACCAGAAGCAAATAGATTTGGCTAAGGTGGAAAAAGTTACAAAACTCCCGTAGCCTACTTCGCAGAGAACATGCCGAAAAGTTGACAAAACAAAAAGGAGAACAGACAAGGTACTACACAATTAGAGCCAGCATGTATGATTTTCTCTTTCGTTTTGAGCCCACGGCAAGATGACACCAGAGCCTGCCGTGCTAACGGGTTCCCACTAGATAAAACAGCCACAAAGTCTGTGAACAGCATGAGATGTGGGTAACATTAGCGAGCTTGAGCTAGCTACCGCGCTAGCATACAAACTCGGTAGCACTGAATAGATCCTCCATATGACTTTGAGAAATAGTTCATTGTGGGTAGTTAAGAAGATATCCAGAAACAAGTTCATAAATATGTAATAACCCAAAAACATAACTATGTTTGTATAGGTAACCAGATCATGGCTACAACTAAGTTACTAAGTCTTTGACCACACTGTGTTGTTACATTGATGTCATTCATACTACCCTTTAAGGTTAGAATTAAGATTAGGGTAGGAGTTACGTTAAAGGGTTAAGGTTATCATTAGGGGAAGGGTTAGCTAAGTAGTTGCAAAGTAGCTAAAAATTTGTAAGTAGTTGCAAAGTTGTTAACTAGCTAAAGTTGTCTGTGATGAGATTTGAATATGTAACCTTTGGGTTGCTAGATATTCGCGTTATATGCCCAACCATGACCAACCAATCTACTTTTGTTTTTGCCTTAACCTGTCTGGGCCAAGCGTCCCACCTAGTCAACAGCCAGTGGAATCGCGTGGCGCGAAATACAAATACCTCATAAATGCTAGAACTTCAATTTCTCAAACATATGACTATTATACACCATTTTAAAGACAAGACTCTTGTTAATCTAACCACATTGTCCGATTTCAAAAAGGCTTTACAGCGAAAGCAAAACATTAGATTATGTCAGGAGAGTACCCTGCCAAAAATAATCACATAGCCATTTTCAAAGCAAGCATATATGTCACAAAAACCAAAACCACAGCTAAATGCAGCACTAACCTTTGATGATCTTCATCAGATGACACTCCTAGGACATTATGTTATACAATACATGCATGTTTTGTTCAATCAAGTTCATATTTATATCAAAAAACAGCTTTTTACATTAGCATGTGATGTTCAGAACTAGCATACCCACCGGTGAATTTACTAAATTACTCATGATAAACGTTCACAAAATACATAACAATTATTTTAAGAATTATAGATACAGAACTCTTTTATGCAATCGCGGTGTCAGATTTTAAAATAGCTTTCGGCGAAAGCACATTTTGCAATATTCTGAGTACATAGCCCGGCCATCATGGCTAGCTATTTTGACACCCACCAAGTTCGGGGCTCACCAAACTCAGAATTACTATTAGAAAAATTGGATTACCTTTGCTGTTCTTCATCAGAATGACAAAATATTTCAAAATATTCCATTACTGTACTTCGAAGCATGTCAAACGCTTTTTAAAATCAATTTTTATGCTATTTTTCTCGTAATATAGCGATAATATTCCAACCGGGTGACGTTGTATTCATTCAAAGGCTGAAAGAAAAGATTTTAGAATTCTCGTGACCGCGCCTCTCAGGCTCACTGTCCCCAGGCTGACCACTCACAAATTTTCCTGCTGTTCTTCGCCCAGAGACAGCAGACACCCCATTCCACTTTCTGGCGCCTTCTGAGAGCCAATGGAAGCCTTAGAAAATGTCACGTTACAGCAGAGATGCTGTATTTTCGATAGAGATGCAACAGAAGGACAACAAATTGTCAGACAGGGCACTTCCTGTATGGAATCTTCTCAGGTTTTGACCTGCCATATGAGTTCTGTTATACTCACAGACATCATTCAAACAGTTTTAGAAACTTTAGAGTGTTTTCTATCCAAATCTACTAATAATATGCATATTCTCGTTTCTGGGCAAGAGTAGTAACCAGTTTAAATCGGGTACGTTTTTTTTCCGGCCGTGCAAATACTGCCCCCTAGCCCCAACGGGTTTTAAGTAACCTTCTGTCTTATGTTACGATACCAAACATAATACATCATACTAATTTAAGTAAGCAAAATTTAAATTTACTATTTTACGTCTAGTCTATGAGACCAGGCTGGTGTTACCCCTAAATAACATTAGGGTTCAGTGAATATAAACTATGAGCAAGAAAAAGGAAGATGAAGAATGTCTACAACACAAGTGCCTCTTCCTGATTCCACTCGGCTGTGTGCGGTTAGTCACGGACTGTGTCTAGAAATAACAGGCAGAGCCGATCACGCTCCTCTCAGCAACACACACACGGTCTGGTCTGTCTGTCTCAGACGGTGTCATGGCTCTGTTCAGAGCAGCCTAAGTACTTAAATTGAGCGTTCTTGGCTCAGTTCCATCATTTCCACTCAAACATTACATTTTCTTGGGGTGAAAAAAAATCTGAAAAACTTGGAGGTTTATCCAACTGGCCTGTGATCTCCTTGTGACTGATGTTCCAAGAACTCTGTCTTTCATGTCTTTTCTCAAACATGAATAGTCAGAATTGTCAAAACATTTAAGCAATCCATGCTATATAATGTAATAAAGTAATACTTAGCAACAAATCTTTATCTGGTGCTAACATCATGTGTCTAAACCCAATATACGACTCCATCTATGTTCTGCCAGAGAGACCTCTCCTTGCCATGTAGCCATATTGACTTAAACCACCTCAAAGAATACTGCAGCATATGTTGCACATTTCTCCTTTTAAATTCTACTCTAATGCTGTTTCCACATTGGTGTTCCAGTCCAACTCAAGCTGTTTCATTTTACCACACTGCATGATGGGAGTGAGACAGATGTCCTGCCAACAGGCATTCTGGGTACAGAGCACATGTTGTGGAAACCATGCAAAGCTGCTGCTCTCTGGGTCTGCCTTTGATTTGCATATATTTGCCTTCCAGAATTGGAAGGACCACAACAAGGTGTTCTGCCTTATGAGTGAAGAGATGCTTCATGGGAGAGCCTACATGTCACGGATCCCTCGGGAACTTTCATTGCGCACACCTTGCCCATGTTCCCACTGATTGTATTTGTAACCCCAGCAAAAAAATAAACATACCTTTTCAGGACCTTGTTTTCCAAATAAATCCAAATAACTTCACAGATCTTCATTGTAAAGGGTTTAAACACTGTTTCCCATGCTTGTTCAATGAATCATAAACAATTAATGAACATGCACCTGTGGAACGGTCGTTAAGACACTAACAGCTTAGAGACGGTAGGCAATTAAGGTCACAGTTATGAAAACTTAGGACACTAAAGAGGCCTTTCTACTGACTCTGAAAAACATCAAAAGAAAGATGCCAACAAGGATGGCAACAAGAACTGCCCGAGTTACACCAGAATCGCACAATCCCTCCATCAGTGCTCAGACTGTCTTCAATAGGTTGGGAGAGGCTGGACTGAGAGCTTGTAGGCCTGTTGTAAGGCAGGTCCTCACCAGACATCACCGGCAACAACGTCTCCTATGGGCACAAACCCACAGTCATTGGACCAGACAGGACTGGCAAAAAGTGCTCTTCACTGACGAGTCGCGGTTTTGTCTCACCAGGGGCGATGGTCGGATTCTGGTTTTATCGTCGAAGGAATGAGCGTTACACCGAGGCCTGTACTCTGGAGCGGGATCGATTTGGAGGTGGAGGATCTGTCACGGTCTGGGGCGGTGTGTCACAATATCATCGGACTGAGCTTGTTGTCATTGCAGGCAATCGCAATGCTGTGCGTTACAGGGAAGACATCCTCCTCCCTCATGTGGTACCCTTCCTGCAGGCTCATCCTGACATGACCCTCCAGCATGACAATGCCACCAGCCATACTGCTTGTTCTGTGTGTGATTTCCTGCAAGACAGGAATGTCAGTGTTCTGCCATGGCCAGCGAAGAGTCCGGATCTCAATCCCATTGAGCACGTCTGGGACCTGTTGGATCGGAGAGTGAGGGCTAGGGCCATTTCCCCCCAGAAATGTCTGGGATCTTGCAGGTGCCTTGGTGGAAGAGTGGGGAAACATCTC